>NC_064303.1:80757706-81042225 GCF_023373825.1 Bactrocera dorsalis | reverse complement strand
ATTGTGATTGAGATAATTCGCATATGGGTATAAAATCACCCGAAAGTTGGAAAACCTTTATATTAACTATGTGGGGGTTAAGGAAACTATTGACCTGACATAACCCATTTAACCCCAGCAGCCATACTATTATCAGAAAAGACCTAGGGACTTGAAAATTTTTTTTCAAATTTGAACAATTTGTGATCACGAGGTGGCATACCCTAAAAAAAAAAAATGAGATGGAATTTAAAATTGTGTTAAACATACTTCCTATAGGCGTGGTTTTAGTCGGATTTCACTCCTTTTCGCATATATGTATATGAAAAAAACTATATCACGTATAAAATTTGCGTGAATTCGGTTCGGCTGATCGCGAGATACTTATGTGATTTCACCAAAAAGTGGGCGTAGCCATTTCGTTTGTAAAATTTTATGTTGCAGCCGTATTTAGTTACTCATTTATCGCACGTTTAGTAGTTTAAAACAACACCGTTATATGGGAAGTGAGCAAGGTTATGGCCCGGTAGTGGTTCTTTTAGGATTTATCTTGAGTAAATTTGGTTATTTTGGATTGAACAATTGAGGAGATATGTACATTAAACCTTTTAAGAGGGCAGGGCCACACAACATTTTTCCAAAATTTTCAGCCCGCAAGTGCCACTTGCTACCGCAATACCTTGTACCAAATTATAGTTCTATAGCTCGATTAAATGCTCAGTTATGGCATTTAATAGATTTTTTTTAAAGGCGGTTTGTAGGCGTAACAGTGGTTCGATTACGCGCTTCTAAGAACTTCGCTTTTATTTGTCAAGGAATATGTGTGCCATATTTCATCTAGATATTTCAATTTTTACTCAAGTTATATAGGTACAACCGTTAGTTGAACAAAACAATTTTACTCTGCTGCAGTATATTGCAAGAGTATGACAAGTTATCAAGGGTCAAGTTAAGCATAACCGAACAATTTATGCTCTTGCAACTGATTTAAGTTAAGATTAAAGCCGGGGGAATACCTTCAGGTTTTAAAAACAAAGATTGCAATGCAGTTTTAAGCTACCTAATACCAGTCAAAAACGTGATCGAATAATACCATAATTAATAAGAGAAAAGTATTGTTGGAGTAAACAAAGTAATTCGGTGGGTGGTTCTACGTTATGCATCGGGACGGAGACGGAGACGGAGACATGTCCTATGTTACGTGTTATAAAGTTTTCTTTACTCACAAAAATATTGCGTATATTTCGCCCTGTGCTCGGGCTGTCAAAGTTGCTTCTTCTTTTCTGAATATGTAGCCCTAATTATGGACCACATTGGTTACTAATGTTTGTTATAACGTACGTAATCTTTTCCTAGTATACAGTTTGGTCCTGATTTTTGCAGTGTGCTGTCAAAGACGGTATTGCCAACAATCGCTTTTCACACTTTCTTGTGCTTACAAGCTCATATTTATGCTACTCTTGGTCCTGCTTTGTTATATCTTTGTTGTAATACATATATCATGGTAAAAGTTATTATGTCATGATATGCTCGTTGTCTTGGTGCAATATGAGAATCATTCATCATTTACACAAAAACCATTATTTCACCTGTTTTATTCGCTTCGTTCACTGTTTTTGCGCAAATACAAAAAATTATAGGAGAAAGAGAGATGAAGAGATGTGCACAACCATTGACATACTGGTGAAAGTCATAAAGTTTATATAAACTAAAGTTCTTATTAATAGCAACGAAATTTAATAAACCAATAATTTAAGATGCTTACAAGTAACAAGTAGGAAAGGTCGGATGTAACCGAACATTTTATATTCTTGTAACTTGTAGGGTTTTGGACCCGCGACATAAAAAACGCTTCAATGAAAAGCAATCAACAGTGTCGGAAGAAATCACACACTGAAATGAAAGTCTTTTTCTTGCTAAAAACTCTGGAGAGGCTGATGGACGGGTACATCACGAACGCAACACGCTTATTGTAAAGTTAGGTCAGTGGATACTTCTCTGCATGTTACAACTTTCTTGAGGAAACCAAAAGGTTTCAAGAATTCGCAGTAGACACATTCCTTAACATTGAGGGAGCTTTCAGTAACGTCCTGCCGGCAGCAGACTGCTGCTGCTCTGGACGGTTATTGGGGTTGAATCAAATTTCAAACACCTTATTTACAGTCCTCTGTGCGACAAAAGATAAAGTTTTTTCTCCTCTTCTATGGACCTTGATCGGTAAAGACCTGCTTAAAAAGCTTGAGGATCCGGGCTGCCGGGTGATTGGCAAGGGAAATTTCCTGAGTAACGTTTATGACCTGACGCAAGGGTATCTCAGCCGGTGAGCTATTTAGGTATCGGAGAGAGCAATGAAGGCATTTATTGCCTAATACTGCTGCAGAGTTGTCATTGGCAAAAGATGGGGTCTCTCACCAAAAGTGGTTCTCTGTTTTTAAGACATTATAGTTAAGCCCATTATGTTCTATAGAGTATTTGTGGCGGAGGGCTCTAAAAAAGACCACACTTACAAATCAACTCAAGAGCGTTTAACAGGCGGCGCCCATGAGCATGTTTGGTGCACTAAGGCCCACTCCAACCATAGCACTTAATGCCATTTTGCCATAGATATCTTCGGAGGGTTGTGGCTGCGAAAGTTGCTATCAGACTTACAGAAGCTGGGTCTCAAAATGAACATATGTCCGAACACTCGGAAATCCTCACACGTTTTGACTTTATACCGGATCTTTCAGATCATGGGCTTGCTGTCAGGAACTCTTCAGTTTCAGACTTCCTGACTATTTCAGTGTTTTCCAAGCCCGTTATAGTCATTAAGGTATCGGAATGCAGTCTCCTTCAAAGAACTGACCACCCACTCGGAATGCATGGCGGCGACACTAGCTTTGAACTGATTAAGAGTGCGTTCAGGTCCGTATGACGAATGCCTAACCTCGTTATGAATGGCATCGGATCACTTTGTGATAAAACTAGTATGGGTGCTAGGCCATAGCGGAAAATAAATTGACCAAAATTTACCAATAGTTTATATGGAAAAAGCGTGAATACTAGCCAGTGATGATATTTAGTGCACTATAGCCGAAGCGGTACGAAATTAATGAATTTCCCTGCAGGAGAGTAGCTTCATGTACATACATACATACATATGTGCATACATGTAAGATTGCTATAATGAGTTTCGTACGTCATTGGCAAAAGCAAATTTGCATATAAATGCTGCATTACATAAATTAGTTGTTACAGTTGCAGCTGTCAACGAGTTGCTCACAGCCTCTTCTCGTCATCCAATGCAAGTATATTAAGGAGGGTCAGATATTTTTCTCTCTATTGTAAATATAAATGTTTTATCAATTTAGCGATAGCACTTTTAAGGGAAATTTAACGATATATAGTAGGCGAAACCAGTCTGCTTAATTCCATTAAAATATCAAAGCTATTTACCTATATACGAATATATGAACGGTTTGGAAGTGGAAGTTTGAAGAAAATCCTTATGACAGGCATATAAGCCAGTGTTTCAGCGATTGCATCCATTTTTACACCAGACCACAATATTATCAAAATAAAATTTCCATTTAACTTAATGTCCATAGGAAAAGTAACATGTTTTTGACATAAAGTTAAGAGCTTCCTTACGTTGGGCAATATCTCTTAGGGCAAAAACTGAAATTCGGAGAGCGTCAGGAAGAATGTTGGAAAATAACGCACACTCTAATATTTATACATATAAATATGCACATACAAATAAGATAAGTTCATAAAAGCTCGGATTGGACATAGTTGGTGTTTCATCTCTTATTTTGAAGATAGGACACATTGTCTTATGAAATCGTTTCAAAATCCGATGCAAATTTTAAAATTATATTGGTTTATTCGTTTTTTGTCAGTTAATAAGTTATGAGTTATGAGATCATTGGAATTATGTTTTTCCAATAATGTTCTTAAATTTCAATGTTTATATTCTGATGAGTTTGATCAGTTAGGACTCTAAATGTGTGGTTCCTTGAACAAAGTTTCGGAAAATTGTTTAAAGCCAACGTTTGTGTTAAACGCTTCAATGCATTGACCCACACTAACTCTAACCACGCACACTTATCTGCCATATTTCCACGTGTACTTTACACATCGGCTTCTATTTAAGTTCGCAAGGTGTGCTTGGCTAATTTTGCAACACTATACAAACTGGGTATACTATGTACAAATGGCTTTATATTGCTCACTATTGTGCCACTTCGCTGCCGCTCGCTTAAGTTGTCGTCAAACTCAGGTGAGGCACACACATTCTCATAGCCAATGGTGAATGGGTGCAGTCACATGTACAATATATTTACATATACATACAAGTATCTACATACATATATAGTTGGTGGCGCACATATAAAGCGCATTGAATTCGGTTAATAAAGTGCGCATCCAGGCATTCTAATACTGTACACACTATAATATTGTGCAAAAGGATTAAAATGACCAAATTATGTGCTTTTAACGGGATTTAAATGTATGTATGTATAAGTATATGTGGTCAATAATATCAAGCGACTCATGAACTAACTCACCGCTTAGTAATTGTAATAAAATTATTAACTTGGACATATGTATGTATGTACCATATATGGAATTGTGTGTGCCTTAGTGACCGGCTAATTACATAATTAATGTGTGTTCTTGAATTGTACGTCCGACTACGGGATTAACCACTTCAATTAGTAGCATTAGGCGTATTCTGTACACACAATCATGTTGGCTTAGACTATTTAACATAGTGTGTGTGTGAAATTTGTTTAACCCGTAAATCGCTCGTCGTATTGCAATTTCAAATTTTTAATCAATATTTAAAAACAATACAATTTTAACTGTCGTGACAGGCAACACGGATCTTTTCCACCCAGCTCAAATATGCTTACAAATACTTATATGTATGCTTGATAATCGCACATTATATTGTAATTACAACCCGATAGAGCCACTAGGAAGTGGTCCGGAATTTAGAATATTAGAATAAGGTTCATGACATTTACTTATTGGTCCTTGCTTTTCTATGGGAAATCGCTCAGTGAAATACATGAGCGCTCAAATCATATACAGCTGTTGACAGCTAATTAGAAAAGCTCCCTTTTTATTAGGTGACTACTGAGTATAATGATAAAAAAGTGTTGTTATACCGTTACTTATATTCCTAAAAGTCTTGCATTGTTCGTGTTAATCTATTTACTACTAAATTCACTCTGTTTTGTAGTAGTGAAGTGAAAGTTCTTTTTATTTTTTCCCAAAGAGTAAGTGCGCTACGATATAGCATGTGAATTAAGTGTAACAGCTAATTGAAAACAGTTGTTTAAAGTACTAAAATTCCTCAAGGTGTTAATTTTTATTAATAATATTACTGATTTATAGTATGCGTGTGTCGTTTAAAGTATATAAAAATGTATTATTCAAGTTTTTTAATGACAAATTATTATTTTCTTTAAAATTACATCTGCCCTATGTAGTTACATTTTTGACTTTCGTCAGTCTGAAAAGATGTACAAACAAATTGTGAATCTGATAAAATGCCCAATGCTTTTAAACATATACAGAATTCTAAAACTATTTTCAATATTGCCCGCATAGAAAAACGTCGAAAAACTGCAACAGAAATAGACCGCAGAATTAATAATATCTCGCGAAGAGACCCAAAAAAAGAGAGAGAGAGTAACAAATATTAATCGCTTAGGTCCTGATGGTCGAAGGTATATTCGCCGTCCAATAATTCAAGAATATGATACTCGCTATGTTGTAATGACGCAAAAGTTTACGTGAATTATTGGAAAATAACATCATTTACTATACTTCAAAATAGGTGTCGTTTCTAATTAGTTGTCGACAGCTGTATGTAGTGAATATATATTCTTCTTCGATTCCGACTGTTAAAAAAACTATTCAAAGAGTTTTAACGGTCGAAATATTGGACATAAGAAAGCTGGCGCAGAAATCATTGCAGCCAAATTGACAGAACTCGGCTGCGAACAGCGTTTTTTGAGACATGTCTTTGATACCATTGGCAAATTACTGGTCCAAATTAAGATACCAGGCAATTATATTGGATAATGAATTTGCTCGTGCAAATAATCACTCTAGGTTGGAAATTGACCATTTCAACGCGCTCAACTGTTGCTGCGCTTGATACAGTAAGGAAAGTGCCACTACCAAAGGGGTGTGACGAATTTGGTTCAGGCGTGTTCAACGTTCAAAGTAGTTAGCCAATCGTATTTAATTTTAGCAATTAATTCCACCCTTGACATTGGCATTTGTAATTAGCGTAGTTATTTAACTGTAAGAAATTAAGCACTTGAGTTTAAAATGCTTTGCCATACCATTGTAGGAGGTAATACTTATTCTTGTCAGAATAAATGTGAGGAATATTGGCCGGCGTCTAGGTTCTACAGCATAACTACATTAGTAATAGAACTTATAAATGAATAGTTAAATTTGTACAGATATGACCTCGAACCCTAATGAAAAAATCATTGTTGCAAACCATATAAATATGTATATTATATGGTACATAAAGTCTGAGCACCTTACGATAACGTCAAGCGAAAAGGTACCGAATATGTAAACGCCTACATATACTCGTAGGTGATATTTTACCGCAAATATCGGTCAATGTGTGAAATATATAACTCAAATTCAGACATAATTTTTTCCTGATAATAGAATGTCATTAGGGTACCTATTAAAAATGGGTTGAAATGGGTCAATGCTCCTTTTAGCCCCCATGTAGTATAAAGTATTTCGAACTTCCTGGTGACTTATTCCGAATATATCTGCCAATAACTGATTTATTTTATTAACGTTTACAGAAGATTTTATCTAATAACCATACTTCTTTGTGCTTACAATGAATAAGGTCGGGCAAAAACTCGCCCTAGACCCCTAACTATATACTTGTATATCCAACAAACATTTTACACCTGAAGGTATTGCTCCGGCTTTAATCCTTGTAAGGTGCAAGACCATACCCCAATTTAGCATTTTCTTACTATTCTTTATTAACTTTCTTTTGATATTGAATTTGTTTTACTATTGTTAAAAACATTATTATTTGGCAGCAATTTTAGTCGGAACCAATTGCGTTTCTTTTTCCGAAATTAAATTTCGCGCTTACGAAAAATTAATACCGACGGGGCTGGAATCACTAATATGGTGGAACTAACTCTGTATAATATAGGCAACCGAACATTGAAGAGGATCAAAATCGTATTAACAAATAACATGATGTGTTAATATACTTAGGTAAGTGGGGACTACTTTTACATTCACCTTTGTCAAGTAGGTTATATCACCGAAACGTAGCTCTTGAGAAGAAGTGAATATTCAAAAAAATTTTAAATAGTTAGATTACTCACTGTCGATGGAGATATGTAAAATAGATGTTTTTGACATAAGTAATTCACATCGTTTAATATTTTTTAAAAGAAAACATTGTTATGTCATATTTTGTTATAACAGTCATCTATTCAATCTATTCAACAGCCTAAATCTCCTGATTATGTCTTGGCATGAGCATACTGTTTTTATGTTACTTTTAATCCAGTTTTGAACATATTCCATTACACTCAGTTTCTTGTTAATTTTTGTAACTTCGCTGTTGCTTTCTGCCTAGTGTGATCGGACTATAAATAAAAATAAGACAAAAAAGAAAGATCTAAGTTCTGATGCAACCGTACATTTTATACTCTTCCAACTAGCAAAAATTAAGGTCAGGGAAATACCTTAAAATGTAAAACGTCAACCAGACGATCGAAATCCAACCAATTTTATATAGTCTATATATATCATGCACTGACTGACAAATTCGACAAACCATTTGTTAGAAAAGCAAAAATTATTAAACAAGGTGCGTTCCGAAGTAAACAGGACTTAAAAAAAAAAACAGAATAAATGGTTTTTTCAGCAAAATCAATTTTTTTTATTGAAAATAGTCTCATTCTGCTTCAATACAGCTTTTTGCATAGTCCAAAAGCATGTCGAACGAGTGTTTTAGCTCGTTGGCCGGTGTGGCGGCCAGTATGCCGGTGCAAGCCTTTTGAATGGCCTCTATGTCGTGCATACGTTCATAATCGTCCTTCGAATATTTGATTCTGAGCTATTTTGGTCGTCAGTCAATTTGTGCGGAACTAACCGTGCACACATCTTTCGTTTGGAGATGTTCAATTCCATCATTTATGTCCTCACGACCAACTTTGAAAACATCAAACCAATCGTGCACTCTGCTACGGAATAGGCTATCATGCCATAAACTTGTTTCATCGATTGAAACGTTTCGGTAAAAGTTTTACCAATTTTAAAACAAAATCTAATGTTGGCTCTTTATTCGAAACTCATTTTCGCACCGATAACACACACATAATGACACTTAAAACGTAATAACTTCACTGCCAATCTATAGCCGAACAGCATCTAGATTTCGCATAAGCATTACTGGTACATTTAGCTTCAATTGAAGTTTATGTGACGGTACACCCGATAGTTCGAGTGAATTTAAAAACTCCACAGGATATGAAGTACTTAGTTCTGTATCTATAATTGTATCCGTTGACAACTATTCCTTCATTCTCCTTGAACCTCGTTTAAATGTCAGTGTTGATCCTATTAACAATTTCATTTCTTGGTGCTAATATTGCTCTTGCACACCAACCACTGGATCACTACACAAATTCTGTTGGCAATTCCGGAAATCATTAGCAATGAGATCCACATCACTTTCTTCTAAATTACAAAATTCTCTTGACAGTAATATGTAGCCTTCAACGTCAACATCTTAACAACCATCACAATTTTCAACAACATTTCTGCGTAAGTCCTGAATCATTATGAAGATGCACTCTCATATTCGTTTTCAGGCGGAGTTTTTTTAACTGTCGACCATAAGCTTGATGATTTGATACACCCTTGAATTTCATCTGCTGGTGTCTCCCTCTGAATCACTGAGAGGGTTTGACGGAAATCACCAGCCATAAAACTACCAGCCGATAAAAACTACCATGCCCCCATTATATCTGTACTATTTTTTATATATATATATATGTATATTGTGTATCGGCTACACGCGTATTGTCATGTGCCCGTAGTACTATGTCTCGTGGAGATCTCGGGTCAACAGTAACCAAAACAGCAACTTCATTGACCATCGGCGCATTAGAACGCCTTTCATGTTCGCCACGTGGAGTTCGATCAGCATGAATGATCTCTTTGTAGTTGTCTGAAGGCCTGCTGTCTATCTCACTTTTAAAGATTTTTACCAAGACATTGTGACTGTGTAATATTCGTTGAATTTTCAATACCGTTTCTCTTTCCACTCCTTCAATATATTGGCAACGACGATTTACTTCATTTTGTTCTTCACCTATAATGTATACCTGCAGAAAATTATGCTGATCATCATCTTCTGGAAATAGTGATCCAATTTGATGATATATCTTTCCTTGTACAGTGAAAGTTGGTGAAAACCCGGGCATTCTTATCACTTTATCAACTCCAAAGGATGTCATTTGAAAGCAAGAGTTATACTTTCTTATTTTGCTTAGAAATTGTTTGACTCATCTGTAATGGAAGTGAAACTTTACCACCGGAACAGCACATTCCAGTAGTTTCATCCTTCCACTTAAAAGCATCGCAGTACTGACATTTTTTTTTCATTGAGCCAATAACAATCTATGGATGATTATCATATTCAATTGAGGGATCATATTGAAACCCAGTATCATTAAACACAGACCAATCATTGCGCATGAAATTTCGGCGGCGCGTGGTCTGCATGCCTGCATTATGAATTCTTCTCGCCTGCGATTGTTCTGGTGTTTATTTCGCTCTTCTAGTTATCTGCAGTGCAGCTTGTCTTTCCAAACGAACTCGTACCTGAAGAGGCGTTTCAGCTGCTCTCAAACTCTTTGTCACTCTTGTTTGTTGTTGTCTTCTCAGCTCTGCGTGAGCCGAAGTTTCTTGATTTCGTGTAACTTTTGTGGCACGGGTCCGCGATGAAATTTTGGATATACCAGATTTCCGCTTCCGAGGTATTTTCTTAGAAAAGCAGAGTAAGAATTAACATCAAGGCGAGTTAAGATCTAAAATAATAAAGTGACAGCTAACAACAAAAATTGCGGATTATCTCAAAAATTTGAAGTTTTATACTGCATGTAACGACAGAAGAAAATAACAATAAATATAGAAAAATTAGAAACAATTGAAACTATATTCGGTTTTCCGCCAAACATACTCTAAAATTAAATCCGCGAAGTTTTCGGAATTGTTGTAGTTGTCCCTCGCAAAAAATCATTTAATGACACGCCACTGGGATTCTATACTCTGCATATTTGAGGAGGATGGAGTCATGTGTAGAAGTTTCACGCAAGTGAGGAAAGTTCTCCTGACTGCCATTCACTTGGGAGTGGCCAGAAACGATTCTTTTACATGTGACTCAAGCAGCTCACGACTTCCGGTCTTTGACCAAGTATCCTCTGGGTAGCCTAAGAACATCCGTTTGAAGGCGAGCTAAAGTAAGAAGGCGAAATATCCTCTACATAGGGTTGTGCGCTGGGTTTGGGACCCGCCACGTAAAAAAACACCCCAGCGAATATTAACAACAAGCCTCGGATGAGTGACCCCCCCTTTTGATGACGACCATGGCAAACACAATAAAAATTACGATTTGAGGGCATGTACCTGGAATGCTCGGTCTTTAATTGAGAAGGTGCCGCTGCCCCAGCTGGTTAATGTCCTCGTGAAAGTGCCGTCCAAGAAGTGCGATAGGCGGACCCAGGACTGAGACGAGTAGGTCCTTGTGGAATTTACTACAGTGCCCATATAAAGGAGTGCAAATTCGGTGTTGGATTCGTGGTGGAAGAGACTCCGTCGCCGAGTACTATCATTCACTGCGGTGAATGAACGTCTAGCCACAATCCGCATCAAAGCGAGGTCTTCAACATATCGCTGATTTGCGCCCACGCCCCGACGGAAGAGAAGGACGATGTGACCAAAGATGCCTTTTTATGAGTGCTTGGAGCGCACTTATGAGAGATGCCCCCGCCACGATGTCAAAATCGTGCTTGGCGACTTTAACGCCAGGGTGGGCAAAGAAGGTATCTTTGGCACTACGGTCGGTAAATTCAGCCTCCACGACGAAACATCCCCAAATGGTTGAGGCTGATCGACTTCGCCGGGGCCCGAAATATGGTTATCTGTAGTACTAGATTCCAGCATAAGAAGATACATCAAGCTACCTGGCTGTCTCCGGATCGAAAAACCACCAACCAGATCGATCATGTTGTGATAGACGGAAGACACGTCTCCAGTGTTTTAGATGTGCGTGCGCTCCGAGGTCCTAACATCGACTCGGACCACTATATTGTTGCAGCCAAAATTCGCATCCGCCTCTGTGCAGCAAAAAACGCACGCCAACAAACACAAGGAAGGTTCGTAGTCGAGAAGCTGCAATCACAACAGACAGCCGAACGTTTTTCTACTCGGCTTGCACTCCTGCTCTCTGAGAGCACTCATCAACAATTCGGTATAAGGGAACTGTGGGACGGCATTTATCAAACTCCTTACGTACAGCTGCTACCGAAACCATTGGTTTTCGAAAAGTGCAAAAGAACAGCTGGTACGACGAGGAGTGCCGTGTCGCAGCGGAGAGAAAACAGGCTGCCTACCTCGCAACGTTACGATCGACCACAACACGTGCGGGATGGGATAGATACCGAGAGTTGAAGAGGGAAGCGAGACGCATTTGCAGACAGAAGAAGAAAGAGGCCGAAATGCGTGAGTATGAACATCAAACCCAAAAAAAAAAATCTGCTCGATAAGCTGGCCGACAGGGGTAATGCTCGAAATTCTACGAAAAGATGCGGCGGCTTACAGAAGGTTTCAAGACCGGAGCATACTCTTGTAGAACCCCCAAAGGTGATCTAGTTACCGATGCCCAGAGCATACTTAAATTATGGAGGGAACACTTCTCTAGCCTGCTGAATGGCAGTGAAAGCACAACACCGGGAGAAGGCGAACCCGATTCCCCAATCGATGACGATGGAGCAACGTTCCATTACCCGACCATGAAGAAGTTCGAATAGCAATCACCCGCCCTGAAGAACAACAAAGCGGCAGGGGCCGATGGATTGCCGGCCGAGCTATTCAAACACGGCGGCGAAGAACTGATAAGGAGCATGCATCACCAGCTTCTTTGTAAAATATGGTCGGACGAAAGCATGCCCAACGACTGGAATTTAAGTGTGCTATGCCCAATCCATAAAAAAGGAGACCCCACAATCTGCGCCAACTACCGTGGGATTAGCCTCCTCAACATCGCATATAAGGTTCTATCGAGCGTATTGTGTGAAAGATTAAAGCAAACCGTCAACAAACTGATTGGACCTTATCAGTGTGGCTTCAGGCCTGGGAAATCAACAACTGGCCAAATATTCACTATGCGCCAAATCTTGGAAAAGACCCGTGAGAGGATGATCGACACAAACCAACCTCTTCGTCGATTTTAAAACCGCCTTCAACAGCACGAAAAGGGCTGCCTTTATGGCCGCGATGTCTGAATTTGGTATCCCGGCCAAAAACTGATACTGCTGTGTAAACTGACGTTGAGCGGCACCAGAAGCTCCGTCAGGATTGGATGAACCTCTTCGAGTTGTTCGATTCCAAATGAGATTTCAGACAAGGCGACAAGGCGACCCTCTCATGCGACTATTTCAATCTACTCCAGGAGAAAATAGTTCGAGCTGCAAGAACTTAATCGAGCGGGTACAATCTTCTCTAAGAGTGTACAGCTGCTGGCGTATGCCGATGATATTGATATCATCGGCCTCAACACCCGCGCCGTTAGTTTTCTGCTTTCTCCAGACTGGACAAGGAAGCAAAACGGAATGGTGTCTGGCAGTGAACGAGGGCAAGACGAAATATCTCTGTCATCAAACAAACAGTCGTCGCACTCGCGACTTGGCACTCACGTCACTGTTGACAGTCATAACTTTGAAGTTGTAGATAATTTTTCGTCTATCTTGGAAACCAGCGTAAACAACCACCAACAATGTCAGCTTTGAAATCCAACGCAGGATAACTCTTGCCAACAGGTGCTACTTCGGACTGAGTAGGCAATTGAGAAGCAAAGTCCTCTCTCGACAGACAAAAACCAAACTCTATAAGTCTCTCATAATTCCGTCCTGCTATATGGTGCAGAGGCTTGGACCGATGTCAACAGCGGATGAGTCGACGTTGCGAGTTTTCGAGAGAAAAGTTCTGCGAAAGATTTATGGTCCTTTGCGCGTTGGCCAAGGCGAATATTGCATTCGATGGAACGATGAGCTGTATGAGATATACGACGACATTGACATAGTTCAGCGAATTAAAAGACAGCGGCTTCACTGGCTAGGTCATCTTGTCCGAATGGACGAAAAAACTCCAGCTCTGAAAGTATTCGACGCAGTACCCGCCGGGGGAAGCAGAGGAAGAGGAAGACCTCCAGGACCAAGGAAGAAGTGGACCAAGGACCAAGTGGAGAAGGACCTGGCTTCGCTTGGAATATCCAATTGGCGCCACGTAGCGAAGAGAAGAAACGACTGGCGCACTGTTGTTAACTCGGCTATAATCGCGTAAGCGGTGTCTACGCCAGTAAAGAAGAAGAAAAACGCCACAAATGGATTGTTCGGATCGCTATGGTTTACTTTTCTGTGCTCATACCTGTGATTTGCCAAACCATCGTACGCCTTCCAGCAATCCGTGCTTATTATTGTTCCTGGCGCAACATGCTTTTTAATCAAGGGTATGAGCACCACCATCCGCAGGTCGTCGCTCCCATCCTCAATCATCTCCAACACCAAGTGACCTTCCACGCTCCTGCCTAAAATGAGAAAAACATATAAGGAATTACCTAAAATTGTATATTTTTAACCTTACCTTTATTAAATTTCCTCTTCACGAATTTACTTTCATCAATTTGCACGTTTTTGCCAGGGCCACCAATTTTACCCACCGCCTCCTGATGTTCCACTTGGTATAAAACTACCGCTTCGGGACAGTGGTTATACCAGTCAGATATGGTAGCGCTAGATAATATTGGTAACCTGACAATGTTGTTTTTCTTACTACCTCGTGCGACCAGTGCGATGCGTAACAGAACATTATATAAATAGAATACTTGTGGCTAAGGCATTTTCACGTTTTCCAACCAAGTGCCCATGGAGCGAGATATCGCCGAACGTGTTTGGCAAGATCCTTTGCGGCACCTAAACGTACCGACGGTGCTATGTCCCATAACGGAGAGCACCATCGGCAGTCTATGCACCCTGCAATTCTTTTTTTTTAGCAATAAGATCCTCCTCCTCGGAAAAAGCTATGCAATCTCCCTCGATTGGAATGTGTGGAATATTTTGGCAATATTCCACATTCCCTTCACCTCCGATACTTTTAATTTGTTCGTTCTACGAACACGACTAGCTGATTGTTCTTGCAGATATATGTACATATAGTTATAACGAATTATTAAAACATAGTTTAAATATTATATTCAATATTTAATTTAATATACCTGATGAGTTATTTGCCACTTTCTCCAAAATAATTGAATTAATTTTAATAAGTAAAAATTCTCTTGCTTACACACACACAGCTTATTTTCCAAATACGAAATAATTATATAAATGACAAAAAAAGCAACGGTACTTTGCTTTAAAAGTAGAAGTATAGATGCTAGAGAGGTTGTTATATGAAATTGCTACTTTTTCGCGTATAATTCCTTTTTGCGTGGGCGGCCTTCGGTCTCGCTTCAAAAAAATAACCCTGGTCTGTCCAAAACCGGGGTGTATTAAATTTGTTTCGTGTTGAACTTCTTTTGTTATTCTTAAATAATAATAATTCAACAATAAGTTAAAGTTATATAAAATAAATGTGTACAAATGAATTAGTGATGTGTTAGTGAATATAAAAGTGAAAAATAATTTTATATCGAGAAACTACGTAATTAAAATAGTGAAATTTTCAACTTTAAACGCGAATATCTCGAAAACTATAAGCTTTCTGCGGCTATAACTGTATATATTCTTGATCTGGATAATCTCCTCTATCCGCTCATACCACTTTTAATCCCGAAATCCTGGGACGGTATACTAAAGCCGACCCGAAACTTCATTACTGTAATCCAAGATGGCGTTGAAGTAGCTAAATTTGACGATTTTTTGACAAACAATTTTTTTATCTTTCGTAAATTTTTTTTAATATAAAGTACCCTATGTTACTTCTAATACTTTCAGGAGTATATGTACAAATTTTTATGATGATCGGTTAAGTAGTTTTTGAGTGAAAGCGTAACAAACAAACTTACATTCGCATTTATAATATTAGTAGGGATGCAATAAAAAGCTTTTTTTGCAAAAGAGAGTATTACTGTTTGATTTGTTGAGAGAAACGCACAATGTTTTCGATGCGTTGCTATTGAAGTTCACCACTAACATTGCTGTAAATGATGTCAAACAAGACTAATGGAGTAGGTCAATTGTTAAGGGGAGAAAGGGGTGCTCAACGCCTGTAAACTAGCGTCCAGTTAAAACTCCTATAAACATTGAAACATGGATCTTACTGAGAGCGAAGAGCTCTCTGGACTCTTCCGACTCCCCAAATGAAGGAAGTTACACATTTAGTACATTTAGTTTTCTACAACAAACCACAGGAAACCAACGGAGCTGATACGCACTCCCATTCCCAAGGTATTGAGACTGAAGTATATGTCTTAGCAAGCTCATCAGTCTCACAGTTTCCTGCAATATCGCTGTGGTCAGACACCCAAACCACTTTTTTGGTAAATATAGAATTTTCCGGTACCTTCAACTATACAAGAAATCTGTAAAATATTATTATTATGAACTTACTATAATATTGCCAAAAAAACCTTCTTTCAATTACACACCGATACCTTCCTTGCTTTTTCCTAGTTTAGAATGAGCACTAGGTACTTAACTCTTTCAGCAGACCGCAGACGCTTTCCTCCCATTGATGGTAGATGAGCCTTCGGGATTTTATACTTCCTGGTGAATTGAACCAGATTGGTTTAGACAGAATTTATGGAGAAGCTACTGAAATCGACCTAATTGTCTACGATACTGAAGTGCGTCTCAGTTAGGTCATACACGGTATTCAGAAATGTTCCTTCAACCATGAGGGCTACATCATCCTCGTAGGCTTTCAGGTGGTAGCCGACGTCTTCACACGTTTCCAGAGGACCATTACCGTTGTGCCCGCGCTCTATGCCATTTCCCCACAATCGTTCTCATGTAAAGAGGTTTGAAGAAGAGGTGCTTAAGTTTACATCAAGACTTCGAAGCACTTATCTACCGGAAGGGCTAGTTGTAGATTCCTGCAATATAGGTTCCAGTTTGTTTATTTGATATTCCTATAGTTTTTCCTAAACGAGCGCTGTGTCGGGCCATGTACCTGAGGTGCGTTCTCTTATATTGTTGACAGATTTTCAATCTGGCCGTTCCAGTAATTCCAACTGCTAAAAGTAAAATATACCCGATCCAGCCGTCAAAGTTGGGTGTGTGATTTACGCTCTCAATAGACAGTGCACTTGTGCAGCAGTCTTATGCGCATAAAACTAGAACTACGCGCTTTCAGCGCCAACTAGCGAAAATACCGCAAGACATTTTTGAAAGCCTAATATTATATTCGAAAGTAGCTTATATGCGTATACAACGCACTGTAGGTATGTTTTCTGCACATTCTAACTTTACAAATGAAAAGAAGGTCTCCCTCACCATTTCTCATCAAAATCATGTTTCAAGAAAAATTGTTCAATGCCTTGAACATTTAATTGTATTCCAAATGACATATACAGGCGGAAAAAATTAATTTTAGTAGTAATCTTCAATATCTTGACGAATCGGTGACTTGAGTAAAGCAAAATTCTTTATTAAATTTCATGAGACATATTCGAGAATTGTAAAAATTATATTCAACTATTTTATTAATTTTATAAAATTAGTTATAGTGGCTATTAAACATATTTATCGTAGTTTGTAATCAAATTATATTATTCATTCCTAGGGGAAAAAATGTTCTTACACTCGTATATCAGAAAGATAGGTATTAGCCCATATTTTCATCAAAATTTGCTAGGAATATTTTAAAAGCATATATCCCGTCCCTTTTCCGAAATCCTCTATCCGCCCCTTATACTCGTACATAGAGTTAAATTTAATTAATGAGTCTAACTAATGATACTTCATGTGACTATGGTAAAATCAACGCTAATACTTTTTAAATATAACAACAAGTGCTCCATTGCATGTCTTTATTAAATTACAGCTTAAGACTAATTTATATGTTACAACGAAATCTTAAATGTACTTGTATTGTTTGGTTTTAGTTACATCGAATGGTATGCTTACATACAGTATGTGAAATGATTACTTATATGTCTATGTATTAGTGGTTGAGTATAACTGGTTGAAGTTTGAGTGGATGCGTAATAAAAATATTTTTAAGGTGAAATCTACTTTAGTGAACCACCGCGATTGGTGGTGGCGATTGGTCATAAATACGCCACTACTACGTACTTACACATTTATATATATTGATTTATATTCATAATATATGTAAATACAAATATTCATAAAACAAAAATCAGTAGTAACTCAATTCCAACGCAGTGAAAATATTGCTGAAAAACTAATAATTAACAGGATTACGCCAGCAGACGCGTCTAGACGTGTCAACAACTTTAAATTAATTCCCTACTAAAACAATACATATGACATATTTTTTTAAATATTACTTTTTTTAGTGTTTGACATTTCATATAGGCACTAACAGCCCCAATGATTTTGCAATGAACTCTCAAAAAATAAGCGAGAACTCCCTTTTAGACGAAAGGCGGGATCACAAGTGAAAGAGTGTTACAAATAATTTTTTATTTTGTTGTTCTAGATATCTTAGCAAATTTTTTTGTTTTCAATTGTCCAGATTACGAACTTATTCATGAACACAAATGTGTCCTTCTTTTTATGATGCATATTTTATATTTGATCAATTATCGCCTGTTAGAAGTACACTATCTGTCTCCTAACAAATAATATAACTGCCGTCTTATTTTACGTTTTCTCATTTTTGATTTCTAAATAATCCTGAGCAAATCTTACAAAATCATTGATTGTGAGCAGAAATTGGCCAGCCTAAGTGATAACTATAGTGATCGCAACGTTGGTTTCAGTTATCGTTTCCTTGGTTAGAATGTTTACGTGTAGGTTATTTTACTTTCAAGACAATAATAAAAAACTTTCTAGAAATTATGTTGATCTCAATGTTCAGGTTTTTTTGGAGTTTTAATATAAATAGCTTCAGTAGTAAACTGTGCCTGTGCCATTATTGACAAAAAAATGAAGTGAATTATAGAATCAATACTTTTTTATTCATATCCGATGGAGTTGTAATGGAGATGAAATTCACGCCAACTACCGTAAGATAAGCCTCCTCAACATCGCATATATTGTGCGAAAGATTAAAGCCCACCGTCAACAAACTGATTGGACCTTATCAGTACAGCTTTAGGCCTGGAAAATCTACAACTGACCAGATATTCACCATGCGACAAATCCCGAAAAGACCCATGAAAAGAGAATCGACGCACACCATCTCTTCGTCGATTTTAAAACTGATTTTCATAGCCGACGGCAAATATCGCATTCGATGAAATGATGAGCTGTACGAGATATACGACGACATTGACATAGTTTAGCGAATGAAAAGGCAGCGACTACGTTGGCTAGGTCATGTCGTCCGACTGGACGAAAACACTCCAGCTCTGAAAGTATTCGACGCAGTACCCGCCAGGTCGTAAAATTCATGCATCCTAGGCAATTGGCTACTTTGTCTATATGGACGGGCCCTCTCTGATGGAGTGTATCGAGTACCATGTTCCTGAAAATATTACAACATACTCGTAATGTTTCTCATTTACCTGTGTAAATCGAAATTTGTTCTAAAAATACCACGAAAATAATACGATATACTCATAATACTTGTATATATGTAAGTACACTCAAATATAATAATACACTCATCTTTATAATGATGAGCAGACAATTGGTTCATCGAAATCAAAAATATGTTATAAGAAATAACGCTGTGGATAGTATTTTATCTTAGGAGATTTTCACTTCCTGTCCGAGATAAAGAACATTCGCCGTAATACAAATAAAACAATGTAAATAACATTGTGTACCATATATCGTTGTTGTTTTTTGGCAAAATTCGATTTTTATCCCAACATAAATATTTGTAAACAAAGCTACAAAGATAAAAGTGACTTTCCCCCTTAAGTTGCGATCTCGCACGGCAACCACTTCACATCTCATTTACTAAGTTCTAACATGATATATCCGACTGCATTAAGAAAGGAAGTTGTTTCTCAATAAAGTCTTTTTCCGGACATAATGAAATTGAAATCTTGTTAAATTTTGTTTTAAAATTGGTAAAACCGAAACGTTTCAATTGATGAAACAAGTTTATGGCGATGATTGCCTATCCCGTAGCAGAGTGCATGAGTGGTTTCAACGTTTTCAAAGTGGTCGTGAGAACATACATAAATGACGATCAACATGTGGGCAAATCAAAATCCGTGATCACCGGAAATTCCATCGAAACTATGTTTGAATTCAGGAAAATCAGCTGAAATCGTCATTGAAATTCATGGAAATGGAATTGAAAATCTCCAAAACATCGATTTATCGCATTTCGACCGCACATTTGGGCTTACGAAAGGTGTGTGCACGGTTTGTTCCGCAAAAGTTGACTGACGACCAGAAATTGCTCAAAATCCGTCTCATCGATCGACGCTTGTGACCGATAATTTGAGCAAAAATCACATTTTAACCAGTAGTCATTCCCCGTATTCACCTGATATGGCACCGTGGGACTTCTTCCTTCGGAAAAATGCAATTGCCCTTGAAAGGAAAACGTTATGGAGACGTAGAGGCCATTCAGAAGGCTTGCTCCGGTATACTGGCGGCCATATCGGCCAACGAGTTAAAAACCTCGTTCGACATGCTTTTGGACAGCGTAAAACGCTGTATTGAAGCAGAAGGAGGCTATTTTGAATAAAATAAATTGATTTTGCCAAAACACCATTTGTTCTGTTTTTTTTAAGTCCTGTTTACTTTGGAACACTCCTTGTATAAGAAGTAAAGAAGTGCTAATTTCGGGTGTAAGCGTCAATTTTTTACTCTCGCAAGGATCAAAGCATATGTTGGCAGAACTTAATATTAAGGAATGTTGCGAAATAATTCAACAATAATTATTCTATAAAAAGGTTAAAAGATTACAATCATGTTAGGTGTCTTACATATATCATATATAAATATGTATATATGACATGATTCGATTACAATAAAAGTAATATAATTGTCATAAAAGTAATATTTGTGCAATGATTTATTCCAATATATTCGATGGATTGATTTGTATACAGTAAAGTGGAAGAATAATATGGAACATTGTGTGGCAAGTAAGCATGATTGTGGGTTCACACCGTAACATACGAATGTATGGAGTTATCGAACTTTTAGTAGTTTTAAATAGAACCATTATATGGGGAGTGCGCATGGTTTTTTTTTTTTATTCAAACATATTTACACTGTCGAAAAAAAATACTAAAGATATTTATCCTGAGAAAAATTTGTCAATTTAATATGTATTACCTGTATACATTTTTCAAAAATTTTCAACCCAAAGATGTCCATATCCTACGCCTTTCGTTGTACAAAATAACAGTTTTACATCACATTGTGGAGCTTAGTTAAGGCACTTTATAAGCAATTTTTCGATTATTTATATAATAATTTACACATTCATATGCATATGTATGTATATACACAAGTAACTATTCTATATGTGTAACTGAGCTACTTTGAGCTATTAAAATATAGAGACAAACGATATACAAATTTTATAAAAAATTAAGTGAAGAGTTTACTATTATTTTTATAACACTTCATATATATATGTAAACCCAATTTATTTTGTGACAAAAAAGTACCCTGAAATTGTAAATATAGCGCAAAATATTTAATTATTCATCAATATTTATTTTGTCGCCTTCAAAGTAATTCCCACCAGAAGTAACACACGTATGCCAACGATTTTTTCAGTCCTCGAAAAACTTTTTGTAAGCACCTTTTTAGCTCCTTCTATGGTTGATCGATTGTATTCATTGCGTTTATGGCTTTAAATTCGGCTCGCTGCGATAGTCTATTATCATCGGGTTAAATCTTTCACAACTCCGACCGTTTTCGACGGATATTCTCACACAAATGCCGCAATTCAGTCTTTTTCTCCGGATCAAATTCATGATGCACCAAACCACAAATAATGAGTGTCACCATGATTTTTGTGTGGCTTTGGCGTTGTTTGTTGTTTGGTTTCGGCTCATTTTTTTCCTCCATTCCAATGATTGTTGATTTGTTTGCATGTCAAACTCATACAGCCATGTCTCATCGGCATTTATAATTCTCTCCTTCAAAGTGGGATCTGAATTCGCACGATCAAGCATGTGCAAAGGGAACTATTTATGGTACTTTTTTGAATCAGCTTTATCGGAATGAGTCGAGCAAGAACGGGTTTCATATCCAAAATATCCATCAAAATCCTTCGAATGGACTCGTGAGAGATGTTGAGCTCTCTTACCATTTCTCTAACACTTGCCTGACGATTTTCAAGTACCATTATCTTTCACCATATTTAATATTTTCATCAGTTGAAGAGTTCAAGGTTGTCCAGGCTTGTACTTTTTGATTAAACAGTAAGCCTTTTCCATCATTCGCAGCGATTTCGCACACGAAATTCGGTTAGAAATACCAAATTCTAGATAAATATTGTTCAATGCACTACTGAAGTATATCGACTGAGGCAGCTGCTGCAAGCAAACTGGTTAACAGATCGCGCTTATAAAATATTTGGCATAGTAAGTAAAGACACTCCTTTCAACTTAGCAAAATAAATTTTTTGAAATATCATTTGCCCGGGGAATTTAATTACAATTTCAGGGTGCTTTTTTGTCCTAATATATATTATAGGGCATGCGTCTGTGCCGGCAGAAAATGCATGCTGCTGCTGTTGCTGGATGTGTCTGATATATGACATTTTGACATGACATGACCGGGTGATATGACGATGTTATAAACGCTCGTTTTACATTTCAGTTGATTGTCATATCAGCGAATTGTTACAGAAATTTTCTAATTAGTTACTGACGAACGTTTTTCCGCTTAGTAGCGGCAACAAGCTGTTGCTTGTTACTGTTTTTTGCATGTGCTTCTCGGCCCGTTGTGGCGACTGTCAGCAACGTTTTGAATGTCATCAGCTGTCAATTAACGATGAATATCGCATTGATTGTCAATTGAAGCGCTTATCAGCGCACCTACAAGCATATTTATTCCTCTCTCCGCTCATACCACTTTTAATCCCGAAATCCTGGGACGGTATACTAAAGCCGACCCGAAACTTCACTACTGTAATGCTAGGTGGCGTTGAAGACGCTAAATTTTGCGATTTTTTGACAAACGATTTTTTTATCTTTCGTAAAAATTTTTTTTTTAATATAAAGTACTTTATGTTCAAGAGTATATGTACAAAGTTTCATGATGATCGGTTAAGTAGTTTTTGCGAGAAAGCGTAACAAACAAACTTACATTCGCATTTATAATATTAGTAGGGATGCAATAAAAAGCTTTTTTTGCAAAAGAGAGTATTACTGTTTGATTTGTTGAGAGAAACGCACAATGTTTTCGATGCGTTGCTATTGAAGTTCACCACTAACATTGCTGTAAATGATGTCAAACAAGACTAATGCTGTAGGTCAATTTTTAAAGGGAGAAAGGGGTGTTCAACGCCTGTAAATTAGCGTCCAGTTAAAACTCCTATAAACATTGAAACATGGATCTTACTGAGAGCGAAGAGCTCTCTGGACTCTTCCGACTCCCCAAATGAAGGAAGTTACACATTTAGTACATTTAGTTTTCTACAACAAACCACAGGAAACCAACGGAGCTGATACGCACTCACATTCCCAAGGTATTGAGACTGAAGTATATGTCTTAGCAAGCTCATCAGTCTCACAGTTTCCTGCAATATCGCTGTGGTCAGACACATAAACCACTTTTTTGGTAAATATAGAATTTTCCGGTACCTTCAACTATACAAGAAATCTGTAAAATATTGTTATTATAAACTTACTATAATATTGCCAAAAAAACCTTCTTTCAATTACACACCGATGCCTACCTTGCTTTTTCCTAGTCTAGAATGAGCACTAGGTACTTAACTCTTTCAGCAGACCGCAGACGCTTTCCTCCCATTGATGGTAGATGAGCCTTAGGGATTTTATACTTCCTGGTGAATTGAACCAGATTTGTTTAGACAGAATTTATGGAGAAGCTACTGAAATCGACCTAATTGTCTGCAATTCTGAAGTGCGTCTCAGTTAGGTCATACACGGTATTCAGAAATGTTCCTTCAACCATGAGGGCTACATCGTCTTCGTAGGCATTCAGGTGGTAGCCGACGTCTTCACGCGTTTCCAGAGGACCATTACCGTTGTGCCCGCGCTCTATGCCATTTCCCCACAATCGTTCTCATGTAAAGAGGTTTGAAGAAGAGGTGCTTAAGTTTACATCAAGACTTCGAAGCACTTATTTACCGGAAGGGCTAATTGTAGATTCCTGCAATATAGATTCCAGTTTGTTTATCTAATATTCCTATAGTTTTTCCTAAACGAGCGCTGTGACGGGCGATGTACCTGAGGTGCATTCTCTTTTATTGTTGAGAGATTTTCAATCTGACCGTTCCAGTAATTCCAACTGCTAAACGTAAAATATACCCGATCCAGCCGTCGAAGTTGGGTGTGTGATTTACGCTCTCAATAGACAGGTATATGACCCGATGCGACGAATAAAACTAGAACTACGCGCTTTCAGCGCCAACTAGCGAAAATACCGAAAGACTTTTTTGACAGCCGAATATTATATTCGAAAGTAGCTTATATGCGTATACAACGCATTGTAGGTACGTTTTCTGCACATTCTGACTTTTGAAATGAAAATTGGCTCGGAAGAAGGTCTCCCTCACCATTTCTCATCAAAATCACGTTTCAAGAAAAATTGTCCAAAGCCTTAAACAATTAATTGTATTCCAAATGACATATACAGGCGGAAAAAATTAATTTTAGTAGTAATCTTCAATATCTTGACGAATCGGTGACTTGAGTAAAGCAAAATTCTTTTTAAGTTTCATGAGACTTAATCGAAAATTGTTAAAATTATATTCAACTATTTTACTAATTTTATAAAATTAGTTCTAGTGCTATCAAACATTTTTATCGTTACAAAACAGTTTGTAATCAAATTGTATTATTCGTCCCTAAGCAAAAATGTTCTTACACTCGTATGTCAGAAAGATAGGTATTAGCCCATATTTTCATTAAAATCTGCGAGGAATAATTTAAAAACATATGTATATCCCGTCCCTGTTCGGATTTTCTCTATCCGCCGCTTATACATAGAGTTAGATTTAATTAAAGAGTCTAACTAATGATCCTTCATGTAAACGGTAAAATCAACGTTAATATTTCTTAAATATAACAACAATTGGCCCGTTGCACGTCTTTATTAAATTTCAGCTTAAGACTAAATTAAATGTTACAAAGAAATCTTAACTGTATTGTTCATTTCTAGTTACATCGAAATGTTATTCTTACACAGTATGTGAAAAGATTACTTATGGGCTATATGTCTATGTATTAGTGGTTGAGTTATAACTGGTTGGAATTTGAGTGGATGCGTAATAAAAATATTTTTAAGATGAAATCTACTTTAGTGAACCACCGCGATTGGTGCTTTTGTATAAGCGGGTTATGGTGAAGTCGTAAATACATCACTTCTACGTACTTACACATTTATATATATTGATTTATATTCATAATATATGTAAATGCAAATATTCATAAAACAAAAATCAGTAGTAACTCAATTCCAACGCAGTGAAAATATTGCTGAAAAACTAATAATTAACAGGATTACGCCAGCACACGTGTCAACAACTTTAAATCAATTCCCTACTAAAACAATTTTACATATGACATATTTTTTTAAATATTACGTTTTTTAGTGTTTGACATTTCATACAGGCACTAACAGCCGCAATGATTTTACAATGAACTCGAAGACAATAAGAGAAAACTCTTTTTTAGGCGAAAGGGGTTAAGGCGTGACCACAAGTGAAAGAGTGTTACAAATAATTTTTTATTTTGTTGTTCTAGATATCTTAGCAAATTTTTTTGTTTACAATTGTCCAGATTACGAACTTATTCATGAATTTTTTAAATGTGTCCTTCTTTTTATGATTCATATTTTATATTTGATCAATTATCGCCTGTTAGAAATACACTATCTGTCTCCTAACAAATAATATATCTGCCGTCTTATTTTACGTTTTCTCATTTTTGATTTCTAAATAATCGTGAGCAAATCTTACAAAATCATTGATTGTGAGCAGAAATTGGCCAGCCTAAGTGATAACTATAGTGATCGCAACGTTGGTTGCAGTTATCGTTTCCTTGGTTAGAATGTTTACATGAAGGTTATTTTACTTTCAAGACAATTATAAAATTTTCTAGAAATTATGTTGATCTCAATGCTCAGGTTTTTCCGGAGTTTCAATATAAATAGTTTTAGTTGTAAACTGTGTCTGTGCCATTATTGAAAAAAAAAACTGAAGTGAATCATACAATCAATACATTTTTATTCATATCCGATGGAGTTGGAATGGGGATGGAATTCGCGCCAACTACCCTAGGATAAGCCTCCTAAACATCGCATATAAGGTTCTATCGAGCGTATTGTGTGAAAGATTAAAGCCCACCGTCAACTAACTGATTAGACCTTATCAGTGCAGATTTAGGCCTGGAAAATCTACAACTGACCAGATATTGACCATGCGACAAATCCTGAAAAAGACCCATGAAAAGAGAATCGACGCACACCATCTCTTCGTCGATTTTAAAACTGATTTTCATAGCCGACGGCAAATATCGCATTCGATGAAACGCTGTACGCTGTACGAGATATACGACGACATTGACATAGTTTAGCGAATGAAAAGACAGCGACTACATTGGCTAGGTCATGTCGTCCGACTGGACGAAAACACTCCAGCTCTGAAAGTATTCGACGCAGTACCCGCAAGGTCGTAAAATTCATGCATCCTAGGCAATTGGCTACCTTGTCTATATGGACGGGCCCTCTCTGTTGGAGTGTATCGAGTACCATGTTCCTCAAAATATTACAACATACTCGTAATGTTTCTCATTTACCTGTGTAAATCGAAATTTGTTCTAAAAATACCACGAAAATAATATGATATACTCATAATACTTGTATATAATAATACACTCATCTCTATAATGATGAGCAGACAAGTGGTTCATCGAAATATGTTATAAGAAATAACGCTGTGGATAGTATTTTATCTTAGGAGATTTTCACTTCCTGTCCGAGATAAAGAACATTCGCCGTAATAAATAACATTGTGTACCATATATCGTTATTGTTTTTTGGCAAAATTCGATTTTTATCCCAACATAAATATTTGTAAACAAAGCTACAAAGATAAAAGTGACTTTCCCCCTTAAGTTGCGATCTCGCACGGCAACCACTTCACACCTCATTTACTAAGTTCTATATATATAAGATATATCCGACTGCATTAAGAAAGGAAGTTGTCTCTCAATAAAGTCTTTTTCCGGACCTAATGAAATTCAAATCTTGTTAAATTTTGTTTTAAAATTGGTAAAACCGAAACGTTTCAATTGATGAAACAAGTTTATGGCGATGATTGCCTATCCCATAGCAGAGTGCATGAGTGGTTTCAACGTTTTCAAAGTGGTCGTGAGAACATACATATGTAAATCACGATCAACATCTGGGCAAATCAAAATCCGTGATCACCGGAAATTCAATCGAAACTATGTTTGAATTCAGGAAAAATCAGCCGAAATCATCATTGAAATTCATGGAAATGGAATTTAAAATCTCCAAAACATCGATTTATCGCATTTCGACCGTATATTTGGGCTTACGAAAGGTGTGTGCACGGTTTGTTCCGCAAAAGTTGACTGACGACCAGAAATTTCTTAGAATCCGTCTCATCGATCGACGCTTGTGACCGATAATTTGAGCAAAAATCACATTTTAACCAGTAGTCATTCCCCGTATTCACCTGATATGGCACCGTGGGACTTCTTCCTTCGGAAAAATGCATTTGCCCTTGAAAGGAAAGCGTTATGGAGACGTAGAGGCCATTCAGAAGGCTTGCTCCGGTATACTGGCGGCCATACCGGCCAACGAGTTAAAACGCTCGTTCGACATGCTTTTGGACAGCGTAAAACGCTGTATTGAAGCAGAAGGAGGCTATTTTGAATAAAATAAATTGATTTTGCCAAAACACCATTTGTTCTGTTTTTTTTAAGTCCTGTTTACTTTGGAACGCTCCTTGTATAAGAAGTAAAGAAGTGCTAATTTCGGGTGTAAGCGTCAATTTTTTACTCTCGCAAGGATCAAAGCATATGTTGGCAGAACTTAATATTAAGGAATGTTGCGAAATAATTCAACAATAATTATTCTATAAAAAGGTTAAAAGATTACAATCATGTTAGGTGTCTTACATATATCATATATAAATATGTATATATGACATGATTCGATTACAATAAAAGTAATATAATTGTCATAAAAGTAATATTTGTGCAATGATTTAGTCCAATATATTCGATGGATTGATTTGTATACAGTAAAGTGGAAGAATAATATGGAACATTGTGTGGCACAAGTAAGCATGATTGTGGGTTCACACCGTAACATACGAATGTATGGAATTATTGCACTTTTTGTAGTTTTCAATATAACCATTATAAGGGGAGTGCGCATAGTTTTTATTTGTGATCAAACATATTTACACTGTCGGAGAAAATATCTAAAATATTTGTCCTGAGAAAATTTTGTCTATTTAATATTACCCGTACACATTTTTTTTTAAATTTTCATGCCAAAGATGTCCATATCTTACGCGTTTCGTTGTACAAAATAACAGTTTTACATTACATTGTGGAGCTTAGTTATGACAATTTATAAGCAATTTTTCTATTATTTATATAATAATTTACACATTCATATGCATATGTATGTATATACACAAGTAACTATTCTATATGTGTAACTGAGCTACTTTGAGCTATTAAAATATAGAGACAAACGATATACAAATTTTATAGAAAATTAAGTGAAGAGTTTACTCTCATTTTTATAACACTTCATATATATATGTAAACCCAATTATACTTATATTGTGACAAAAAAGTACCCTGAAATTGTAAATATAGCGCAAAATATTTAATTATTCATCAATATTTACTTTGTCGCCTTCAAAGTAATCCCCACCAGAAGTAACACACATAAGCCAACGATTTTTTCAGTCCTCGAAGCACTTTTTATAAGCACCTTTGGGGATGACCTTTAGCTCCTTCTATGGTTGATCGTATTCATTGCGTTTATGGCTTTAAATTCGGCTTGCTGCGATAGTTTATTATCATCGGGTTAAATCTTTCACAACTCTGACCGTTTTCAACGAATATTCTCACACAAATGCCGCAATTCGGTCTGTTTCTCCGGATCAAATTCATGATGCACCGAACCACAAATAATGAGTGTCACCATGATTTTTGAGTGGCTTTGGCGTGTTTTTTTTTTTTTTTTTGTTGTTTGGTTTCGGCTCATTTTTTTCCTCCATTCCAATGATTGTTGATTTGTTTGCATGTCAAACTCATACAGCCATGTCTCATCGGCATTTATAATTCTCTCCTTCAAAGTGGGATCTGAATTCGCACGATCAAGCATGTGCAAAGGGAACTGTTTATGGTACTTTTTTGAATCAGCTTTATCGGAATGAGTCGAGCAAGAACGGCTTTCATATCCAAAATATCCATCAAAATCCTTCGAATGGACTCGTGGGAGATGTTGAGCTCTCTTACCATTTCTCTAACACTTGCCTGACGATTTTCAAGTACCATTATCTTTCACCATATTTAATATTTTCATCAGTTGAAGAGTTCAAGGTTGTCCAGGCTTGTACTTTTTGATTAAACAGTAAGCCTTTTCCATCATTCGCAGCGATTTCGCACACGAAATTCGGTTAGAAATACCAAATTCTAGATAAATATTGTTCAATGCACTACTGAAGTGTATCGGCTGAGGCAGCTGCTGCAAACAAACTGGTTAACAGATCGCGCTCATAAAATATTTGGCATAGTCAGTAAGAACACTCCCTTCAACTTAGTAAAATACATTTTTTGAAATATCATTTGCCCGGGGAATTTAATTACAATTTCAGGGTGCTTTTTTGTCCTAATGTATATTATACAGCATGAGTCTGTGTTGGCAAAAAATGCATGCTGCTGCTGTTGCTGGATGTGTCTGATATATGACATTTTGACATGACATGACCGGGTGATATGACGATGTTATAAACGCTCGTTTTACATTTCAGTTGATTGTCATATCAGCGAATTGTTACAGAAATTTTCTAATTAGTTACTGACGAACGTTTTTCCGCTTAGTAGCGGCAACAAGCTGTTGCTTGTTACTGTTTTTTGCATGTGCTTCTCGGCCCGTTGTGGCGACTGTCAGCAACGTTTTGAATGTCATCAGCTGTCAATTAACGATGAATATCGCATTGATTGTCAATTGAAGCGCTTATCAGCGCACCTACAACCATATTTATTTATGTCCGATGTGTTTATGCATAAATGTTATGGATATACATACATAGGTATATGGCTGCAGTTACTTGATTATTTTATTTTTTATTACATTCAAATTCATTGCGCATCTGTTTCAGTCAAAATGTGAAGGTTTAAAGAAGTCTATATATGTTATTTATGTAGTTTTGGGTTTATAATGCACCTAACTCAATAATAAATAATAATTGGCGGGATATGCCTTGGTAAATAATAGAGAAATGTGTTGTCTTATAGATGCTCAGATTTGAAATTTCATTTAGAAGTGGGCGGCGCCATTCTAATCGTTCAACTACGAGTAATAGTCTTCGACATAACCTTTGTATGAAGCAGGTGATGCTTATTACTCTATCACTCATACCAAAATGACATTTTTAGTAATATTGGCCGATTTTGAATTTCAGAAAAACTTTAAACCGGAAATAGCCTGTTATAGAATTTGTGACTTTTAGAGAGCACTTCATATTTAAACTCTAAACAGGGTATATTAAATTAACCACAAAGTTTGTAACTCCCAGAAGCAAACGTGGGAGAACCCTTTAAATATATGCACTATGTATATGGATCCTTCCATCCAAAGTTTAATTATAACTTTCTCTTTTTGCGAAACATCTTTTATATAAAGATTTCATTATAAAAATTCTATAAATTTATGGTATATATAAATGATCAGGATAACGATTCGAGTTAAAATCCGCACATCTGTCGGTCCGCCTGTCTTTCCGTTCGTAAGTCTGTGCAAGCTGTAACTTGAGTAAAATTCCAAATATCTTAATGATACTTAGCACACATGTCTCCGGCATCATAAGATGGCTGGTATTGCAATTAGACCTAATCGGACCAATTCCACGCCTACAAAACGTCATTAAACGAATACTTAACAAGTAAGGAAGGGTTGAGTTCGGGTGTCACCGAACATTTTATACTCTCGCATGATAAAGTGATAATCGAGATTTTATTATCCGTCATTTACATATTTTTTTATTTTGCTGTAAAATTAATTAGAATTAAATTCTGAGACATTTACCGATATTTTCGGTGAAAAATTAGGTTAGGTTAGGTTAGCCACGGAGTTCTTCATGTTCGATATCAGGGACCTTGAAAAGTTATAGTCCGATCACGCCAATTTTTCCACAAGAGATACCTCAGCTAAAATACCATATTTTTTATTCCGCTATCATCATTGGTTTCTAATGTATATACTATACAGAGAAGGCATTAGATGGAATTCAAAATAGCGTTATATTGGAAGAAGGCGTGGTTGTGAACCGATTTCACCCATATTCCGTACATGTCATCAGGGTGTTAAGAAACTATTATATACCGAAATTCATTGAAACCGGTAAAGTAGTTCCTGAGATATGGTTTTTGGTCCATAAGTGGGCGCCGCCACGCCCATTTTCAATTTAAAAAAAGCCTTGGTGCAGCTTCTTTCTGCTATTTCTTCCGTAAAATTTAGTGTTTCTGACGTTTTTTGTTAGTCGGTTAACGTACTTTTAGTGATTTTCAACATAACCTTTGTATGGGAGGTGCGCGTGGTTATTATCCGATTTCTTCCATTTTTGAACTGTATATGGAAATGCCTGAAGGAAACGACTATATAGACTATATAGCTATAGTAGTTTCCGAGATATGTACAAAGGTTACAAAAGGGCGGGGCCACGCCCACTTTTCCAAAAAAATTAGATGCAAATATGCCCCTCCCTAATCTTTATTTATGGCTTAGTTATGACACTTTATAGGTTTTCGGTTTCCGCCATTTTGTGGGCGTGACAGTGGGCCGACTTTGCCCATCTTCGAACTTAACCTTCTTATGGAGCCAAGAAATACGTGTACCAAGTTTCATCATGATATCTCAATTTTTACTCAAGTTACAGCTTGCACGGACAGACAGACATCCGTATTTCAACTCTACTCATCACCCTGATCACTTTGGTATATGTAAACCTATATCTGACTCTTTTAGTTTTAGGACTTACAAAAAACCGTTATGTGAACAAAACTATAATACTCTCCTTAGCAACTTTGTTGCGAGAGTATAAAAAGGGCGATACCTAAGCACCAAATTAAGATAAAGAACAGTTTGGCATACAAAATCGCACTAACAAGGAGGACCTGTGCCCCTCTAATTAGTTTAATAAAATGATCTCCTAAACGCGCGATAAATTATTGATTAAATACGACCAAGACATCAAATTTTACTTTAAAATGGTATGAAAAGGCTTATTTGGACACAGAATAAAATTTAGACGATTAGCGTGGCACCGCCCATCTTTATGTGAAGTCACATATATCAGGACCCAAAGGACCGATTTCACCCAAATTTGGTAATTGGAATTCTTTTTACATTTCTTTGTGACCACTTCTGTAACTACGCCTTCTTCCCTTATAACAATTTTAAATTCCATCTGATTGTTTCTCCCCCAGAGAACAAATGAAGAAGTAATTAATATAACGGAATAAAACTTTGCACGAATAATGCCTTTAGAGTATAACACCTTATGCCACCACCTAGGTACCGAATATTAGGATGCCAATACTTTAAGTTGACTTTTTACCACAAACATATGTCAATGAAAATTGAAATTCATGGGCGCTTTCCTCATAATGGTTTGTCTGTGTGTCAAAAATCGGTTGAGTCGAGTCAATGCTTCTTTTAGCTCCCATTTGCCCAATACAACGATTTTCGACTTGTTAGTGCTAGCATGTGATTTATCTCAATGAAATTGGAAGAGCGTATATGTATTTCACAATTACAATGTATCTTTGTACCAAAAGAGGATAAAAATCGGTCGAAAACTTGACCAAGACCCAGGTAACTAACATCAAAATTTTCGAACATCCGGTGTAAGAGGCCGAAATGCGTGAGTATAAAGAGCTTGAGAAGCTGGCCGACAGGGTTAATGTTCGAAAAGATGTGGCGACTAACAGAAGGTCCGGGGGTCAACTAAGCGAGGGATACTGTATTGAATTCAGTTGCATTATTTACATTTCAGTTTTTGTTTTTGGGCAATAAAAATGTAACTCCGTTTGCGAGAATAATTTTTCCTCAAGAGGCTTGCTTCCTGTTAGTGCTGGTGATGGTGGTGTTGTCGATTCTAATTGCTTGCACAAATAACAAACGGCAAGGGTATTGATTGTCGCACGTTAGCACTTGCCACCTGGCTGCCAACGGGCACACAGCGCATCGCATGACTGACGCAAGGTGTAGGCGAATAATAGGAGGCCATCACAACACCCACTCAAATACTCAACAGCTGTTGAGCACACGATTAGCATAGCTCTCTTGAAGGCAGCGCCAAAACTAACAGTGGTTGTGTCACACCAGCAATACTGTTTTTACAGAGCAATAAGAGAGCTAAAACTACCGTTGTGCTGACTGCAGCAAAAACGACTGACAAGTATCTGTAAAAGTAGACATAACGGCGCGTAACACACGATGCGAGAGTCATTAATTAAAATCGTCAGAAGGACTGTGACAGCTGGAAGGATGAATTCGAGTAACCATCTCAAAAACGAAAAGCTATTGTATACTGGTGATATATTATATGTTTGTTATTTCGTTTAGCGCGAGTGTCATGTGTGCACCAGCATGTGTCCGATCAAATGACAAAATGTGGCACGCTGAGTGCGTGATTTTTTCAGGGTTAAAATGTAAATTATAAAGGTCATGCAAATATCTGAATAATTTTAGCAATTTAATCTCTACCCAAATACAATATTTACTCCCTTGGATCAACGCAGCCAGTGTTTAGTATGCACTGTGTACCTCTAATCCCAATAAAAACATCGTCTATTTTCTCTGAAATCGATTTTCAGCGATTTTATTGTCATCCAGCTAAGGATAATACCGCATCAGCAAATTTTTAACACATTCAATGTACCTTTTAAAAAGAGAAAACACTGCCAAAGGTAAATTGCTAGTCAATTTGAGTTTGCATACGAATACATTTGCCTACTTTTATTGCAAATTAGTTTCAATGCAATCAAACCCCTTTCTTCCTAACTACGAAAACCTTATTTGTAAATACCTATGTATGTATGTATATACAAATGATAGCGCACACACCCCAATTCACATGAGCGCATATTCCCCGCAAACCCCATTATTATGTGCGGTACAGAAATTCTGTTATTGCAAGCCAAGTCTTCGCACCAAGCTGATCCGATGAGTAGATTTCATCAGAACTTCTGTTAGACGTCAGCAATATGGTGTACTAGATAGAGACACCTAAAATTAAACCAATTTTAGAGTTATTTTTGTCAAAAATCTGGAAATAAGGAGACGGATTGACATCGCTATAGCCGCCTACATCATACTGGTGGAGTTTACTATACATATAACCCGAAAATGTCTATTTCCATTAAAATACCAACTCCCCAACCCTCATAGTTTTTTACGTTTCAGAGCAAATATTCTTCGGTTTCACTTTGTGCTGTATGGATCTGTGAATATGCCAGATATCTTAATGGTATTAGACTCCCATATCTTTCATTATCCCCATTGTGATGAATTTATAATTTCCTAGCTAACGAACGGGCGGCTGGACAGTTGTCTTCGAGCACCTGGAGAGTCAGGGCAAACATTTTCCAGCGATGTGTTTCTGTGAGAGGTGCAAACCGAAAATGCTTCGTTCGTTAGAGCAGAGGTACGCGATTAAATCCTATGTGAAACTCGGTAAATCTGCAAAAAAAATGGTGTGTTTTCGGAGAGCACTGATGTAGACCGTGCTGGGAGACCAGCGACTTCAACAAACACCGACATTGTGATTCGCTTGCGCAAAGTTTTGAACTCAGACCGTCGACTATGTATTCGTTTAATTGCCCGGATGTTAAATTTATCAAAATCTGTTCATGACATTGTGACGGAGAACATGGTCCCGAAAGTGCTCACTGACGACTGGAAGTGTGCCAAGAAAATTTGAACATGTGTGAAAGTGAATCCCACGTTTTGAATAACGCAGTCACAGGTGATGAGTCGTGGACCTTTGAGTGTGATCCCGAGACAAAGAAGCAATCGTCTTTCTCTTTTGGGACGACAGAGGAGATCCAAGCAGTATGCACCTTGGCTCTCAAGGCTATTCCGGAGAATGCCTTCCGTGACGCATTTAATGCTTGGAAATCGCGCTAGCAGCGAAGCATCGACGCAGAAAGAGCCTATTTTCAAAGTTTTAACACGTTAAGGATGCTGACTTTGATTCTGAACTTTCTTTTGCTTAATAAAATAAAACTATTTGGTATCAAAACAAATTTTTAATTATATTTATTAATATTTGCGAGTTTTTTTTAACATTTTAAACAAAGTGATGGTTTATTTTCGCAAAATTCAATCAGGTATGCAAGAGCAAATCGATAATGCAGTCTGCAACCTGCTTTACCGCTTCAATCATTTTGTTTTCTTGCATTTCGTGCGTCCTCAACGTGTTAAAAAATTGTAACGATCAGTTCAATCAATTTTTTTAAATTGACTCAGTCCTATGACTTTCCGGACAAACCCTGTACTACATACAGTTAACATGCCACATACTAATCAAATGTTCGCAGGGTTTCATTTACGTACCTCATATGCATCCCCAATCAAATGGGGTAAGGTCACACGGAAGTTCGAAAATCTTTATATATATTAGGTATTAGGTGCTAAGGGAAGTACTAATTCCATTCAATCCATTCTGACATAAAGACATACTAACTTCGGAAAAGGATTCTCTCTGCATTTTAATTATATATCTCACACATTGGATTTCTGAAAATAGGTTAGCATACTTCAAATGTACTATTCGTGCGAAGTTAATCTTGAGTCCTGAGACATGTAATTTTACCTAAAAGTGGGCGTAACCACGCCCATGGTCGATTTTGTCACCGGTTCGTAATGAGCCCTTTTATAACATATCGGAGATAAAATAGTCTCTGGCAATTTAGCCCACTGCGATCCCCTACGCTAAATAACTGTCCTATGTCTTATTTTGGGCATGGCAGTGGACACAATTATGCTTATCTACGAACTCTTACTGTTTATTTAAGAACCCGCATACCAAGTTTCATCAAGTTATCTCAATCTTCACTCAAGTTACAGCTTGCACGGATGGACAGACAAACAGGGTATTGACCGACAATACCAGGATAATTCAATAGTGTGTTGTGTTCAGCTGGACAAATTAAGCGATGTACTCAAAGAGAAGTTGCCAGAATTGATGAATATAAAACGTTTAGTGTTCCATCAGGATAATGCGTTACCACATTTACCAATAATAAAAATTTCAAGTGGTATAAAGATGCGTAAGATAATCTCTGAGTACCTTCGTTACTAGATAGGAAAAATGCAGTTTCAAGAAAAGCTCGTTTAGACATGACTCAGACTCGATCGCTTTCACACTACAGCGGATTGAACAGGAGAAAGATTCCCCCTATTCTGCCAACTGAATAGCGTTTTTATGCCTCTGTATTTAAAGCTTCACCAAAATATTTTCAATTTTAAAAATCCTAGTCTCGTCTAATTCCTTAATTGCTTTCAGCGACTGGTTGAGTGTTTTTCGATTAATTCATGTAAATTTGTATGTGCACATGTACAAGAGTATCGCATATCTCGTGTGTGAGATTCTCAGTATGCCAACAAAGGCACATACACTTGCGTGCATGCTAAACTATATATTTCCCAGTGCTAAGATTTTCTCCACAACTTGCTTAGAAATGCATTAAAATTTTAGTTTTTAATCAGACAAACGAGACGGAAGAACATGGTCATAAACAAAACTGTAATAGAAGTGCAGTAAATTATAATGAAACCTTGGCCGTTAATATTGGAGATATAAAATATGGACATAAAAAGCCAGAAAAACAAACAAATAAAAGCAAAACTGAATAAAAATAGAAAATAATTTCGTTGGCGGTCAATGGAAAATTGTGCAAAGTTTATAAGAAGAAGCAAAATAAATTGTGTAAACAAATTACGGAAGATGGTCGGCGGTTTCTGTTTCTATTTTTGTTTTTGTATGTGGATAGCGGAGCGAAATGTGTATGTGTATTTGTGTAGTTAACAAGGTTTATTGCTAACTTGCTAAGTTATGTTCTTCGTTTTGTTTATTTTCTGCTTTGTTGCCTTATTAGTTGTTGTTGGTGTTGTGATTTAAAAATCTGCTTGGCCAAACTTTAGCAATTGAGTTTGAGTGCGAAAATTAACTTTATTTCGGTGCCAAAGTTTGACAACATAGAAGACAACAACCACAACGAAGAACAACAATTGGGCGAACAACAACTGCAACAACAGAACTTTACAAGCTATGCTAGTATGCTCGACCTACAAACAAGTCCAACGCGACTTTATACGAAGAACGGGCGAGCAGCGAGTAAATCAAAAGTTAAACATAATAAAATGAAGTGCTCACAAAGCAGACATATGAAATGAGCGGCAACGCAGCACACAAACTCACACAAACGCACACACACACACGGGCGCACTGTAATGTGCCGCATTCAAATATTTGCGTATTTTGTACGAAGCGTTGCCTGCTTTCGGGCGCAAGTGGGAGCTTGGTATGCAAAATTGTGTGCCAGTGCTGAAGGTGTGGCACTTCACACAGTCCAAATGCAGATTAACTGCGAAGTGTGTCTTTTTTATTGTTGGCAGCCAGTTGCAAAAGCCAGCAGACAGTAACAGAGAGAGTAGCAGTAGCAGCAGCGGCAGCGGTAACAAAGCCAACAAAACAATATCATTAGCAGTGAAATGGCAGGCGGCAGCAGAAGTCATTCGCTTGGTGCAACAACAGGCAGCCGAAAACTTTTCCACTTCAGCAAACATTCTCGTATTAAATCACTTTCATTGCCAGCGTGGCCATTCATTCGGCTGCCGCTGTTGTTGTTGCTTTTTTATTTTTATAGATGTTGTGACTGTTGTGTTTTAACTTTTTCATCTTTTTCTCGTTTTGTCCGTACATACACCAGCCCACTCTGCTACGGCCGCTCTTCCCAACGCCCTCCAATGCACTAGAATTATGGCACAGCACTTTTGTTTGTGGGTCTTTGATGTTTGCATATTTTCAAATTAAGTTAAAGTGTGGCAAGATAAGTTACAATTGTCGAAAAAGTTTTTAATGGCATGAATAGGTCATCAATATGGGCAACTTTGCACGAACAAGACGGAATAAATGTGGCATGTCCGTTCGTTTTATTTTACATGAAAACTTTTCGTACTACATAGCACGATATGCACATACGTACATATGTATGTACATACATACATATGTACATACGGCCAGCAGTTTTAATTTGCAAAGGGCTGATAAATCTATGTGCTATCGCAACATTTTACTTAGCGTTTAACCGCAGATAGTTAGTATCGTGCTACAAGTAATGCCACACCAACTAATAGGTGTTGTTCAAAATTCTTAAGATATTACGTCAATTTATAAGTGTATATCAAAGGTCCCTGATATTTCAATTGCTAATCTCTGAGTAACATCTTCGTCCAATTTAAAAAATCTTATTTCAAGGAAGGTGCATTAAAAGTTTTACATATTGAAACATTCCTAGAACCTAAGAGTGTATTTTATGCTAATAATAACAACCCAACGACTACCCTCCCTACAAGATTTTAACAGCAAAGGTATTAAGTGCCTCGATTACCCGGATAGGAACCTTAATTAACTTCAGACAGAAAAAAACTGATAGCTGTTCCATTCACGATTTTTACTAAGAATATAATACCAAATATTTCTCTACGACCACTAAGTGTAGGTAGATTTATAAGTTTTAAATGATTAGTGTATGGATGTAGACTTTACCTATTATCCCATCGGAAATGCCCCAAAGGCAAAAGTAAAAATTTTGAATCGACTCTTACTTGTCAGAATGGACAAACAACAGAGCCTTATTCCAATATCCCTTAGGTCTAAAAACTGATGTCTAAATTCTTTAGATCAACGCTTAACACAACTGAGAACTCCTTTTGCTTTCAAGACCAAATCAACTAATTTAAAAATTTCGTCCAGTAAATAGTCGTTTATTACATAAGGAGAGGGTAACCCAGATATACGAGAAAAGCTCAACGTCTTAAATTTTTTGAGATTCACTTGCAAATCATTTCTATTACACCAAGTAACCAAATAGTTTAAGTCTGTTTGCAATAGATATTTTTCATCAATTAAAGTAGATAATTTAAAACAACTTTACGTCGTCGGCATATAATAAAAGGGAATTCTATTACAGAAGAGAACAGAATCGGGCCAAGCTAACTACCTTTCGAAACACCTGAAGAGACATTAATTGAATCTGAAAGGGTATCTTCAAATATCACTCCTTCTGTTCTATTAAAAAGATATTGATTTAAAGCCCAGAAGATCAAGTTTATGTGCAAGAGTCGAGAGATTTACTTTATCGAAAGCTGTGCTAAAGTCAGTGTATGTAACATCCGTATGCTTGTGTTCCCTAAAACCCAATGAGACATGGCATATAATACAAATTCAAGTCAATTAGTTAGAGTCGATTTCCCTATACAAAATTTATGCTAAGAACAAATTAACGGAGACATCGAAAAAGCTGTATGGTATATAATGATAGCTTCAAAAATTTAGGTATAACTGATAGTTTGGCAACCCTATAGTTTTCAATGACCTAAATCCACTTTTATGCAAAGATGTTGTAAATAAATGTTTCGATATTAAAGGAAATATATCTTGTTTAAGAGAGGAATTGAAAATCATTGCCAAAGGCAAGTAAATACAATTTATTAAACACAGTTTTCCAGGAAGCATGAGGGTATCATAACTGGGCCGCAATTAAAAGATGGTTTTAAGTTATATAAATTAAGTAAGACTAAATAAGACGTCTTGGAGCACTCATTGAAGTATTCGGACAAAGTACGTGCTGATAAGGAAACACTTTAGGAGAATTAGTACAGTACTTTGACTTAAAAAACTCTGCAAGCATATTGCAAATAATGTGATTGTCCCTCACTTGATAGATCTGTATTTCATCCCGTGCGGAAATTTGGATATCCTGCGTTTGGAGTTAACGAAGCCATTAAATAATATATTGTGCAACATTATTTTACTTCTTTAAGTAAATTTTATAAAACTTTTTGTTAAGCTACGAATACTGCGTCGACAGCAGAATACTTTGAATAGTCGACAAGTAAACCAGTTCTTTTCAAATCTTTAAAAATTGGTGGTTTTCTGTTTTTTTAATTTATTTAACTCTTTCGGGAACAGAGATACAAAACCTCATACTCATACCTCTCAAATAATTTTATAATGTTCTTGTTGTTGTTGTTTTTTTTTATGCGATACACTCAATTCAATATCTCCATTATAGCCAGGCCAATTTACAGTAGAAAGTTCACTATTCAAAACAACTACGAGTTCGTAGATGGGCATAATCAGACCACTGAACGATAGCATGGCACCGCCCTATAGATTTCGACTAAACGTGACATGCATCTCATATTCCTATGTAACTATGCGAAAATGAGAGAAATCGGAAAACAACCACGCCTACTTCCCATATGGCACAATTTTAATTGATTTTTTTACTTTCCAGTACACAAATCAAGAAGCAATTATGTGTACCTAAAGTGGACTATTGATCGAAAATATCGGCAAATATATAGGATAAAGCATTGAAATTGATAGAGAATCCTTTCTTGACAGTCTTATGTCTGTGTATAAAAATTGGATTGATTTCGGGGCCCATATATCTAATACAATGTAAAGATTTTCGAACTTCAGGGTAACTTTGTACTGCATATGTTTATCGGCCAATATGTGTGTTATGCCATTGAAAATGAGAGAGCGCGTTTTACTCACAACAGTGTATCTCTGCGACTTGAGTGAAAACTATTTTTCGAACATCCGGCTGACTTTACTCTATATGATTGTTTTTTAGTTTGTGGCATGTTAATAGTAAGGGGTGTTAGGAAAAAAAGATAAATTCGGGCGATACTACCCCAACTCCCATAAATTATGTCTAATGATTTGCATTATTTTAACCAAACTTATGTGTCTGTCAGTATAAGTTTAATGTACTATAGGTATATATACAATTCCTTAGATTCCTGGACGACGTCAAGCTATTTCCGTGGGTGTGATTCTTGCAAGCTGAAAAGGTATAAAATGATCGGTGGCACCCAACTGAGGGCTAAGTACATGTTAAGCAACAGTTTGAAGAGGTATCACCGTATACTAAAATCTGAGCACATCTTTCTGTACATCCAAATATATGAAAATTGCAATTAGTACTGTCTAAGTACAAATCAACTCATTTGGTATTTAGACCTCTAAATAAATACTCAGGAAATTTCTAATACTCAGTTTTTTATTTCATCTTTCGGATTTTGAATAGCTTTTTTCTTAGCCGTATTTCTCTTTCGGTACAAAATTCAAATTTAAAAGTACCGGGTGGCCAGAATAGGCTGTCTGAAATATTTTTTAGGGGTTCTAGAGAAACGTCTATTTTAAACGATGATATAGTCTTGTCATAATAGTAGTTAAACTTACAGATATGGAGATAAGCAATTTTTAAATGCGACAAACCATAATACTTTATAAAAGCCCGAGATATTTTATGTATTTTTGCCACTAAAACATGCATTGGATATGCCACATACTAAAAAAATGTTCCCTGAGTCTCATTAAGGTACCGCACATACCACCAATTGTATGGAATAAAATAAGCCAGATGTTCTAAATTCTAATTTTTGTTAAGTCAAGTTGTGTTATACGGGAAGTAGGCGTGGTTATAACCCGATTGCGTTTGTTTTTTTTTATTTAAACGATGATCCGAAATTTTTGAATATAAAAATTCGCAACCCAAAATATGTATTTAGCTTCCCTAAAGTTTCGTTGCTTTCGAAATATATTTTTCGCACGAATAAAATAATTAACATGCATTTATGTAAGTATAGTATAGACATAACATGCATACGGAACTTAAATATAATAAAGTAATCGGATTTCCACGCTAATCATATTTTCCAATAAAAATGACAATGCAAACATGCCAGATGTTAATGCGTTTAATGCCATAATTTTCATTAACTTTAAATGCGCGGAGAGGAATGTGAGTCGTGGCATTTCTGGCCTTTCGGATTATCAGCCAATCGCACTTCAGGAATTTGTTTGCCGTTACTCATTTGCTTTTATTTATTTATATGCCAATTGAAAGTCATTATCCGTTCGTATTGAAAATGCTTCCTGGTGCGCAAAACGCATTAATGAACTTTAGACAGTCGATTGCGGCGTAGTGAAGCATGCAACAGCATGCACTACTTGCAGCAGCAGCACCGACAGCAGAAACAGCAGCAACATTTACGACAAGCATCATTATGTTCGAGAGTATTTCATAAATTTCTCAGCTGTTAAGTATCGAGTTTTCGCGATCAGATGAAGCGAATGGCAATAAAAATTGTGGCTGGCGCTTTTTGTTTTTGTTTCATTTGCCCTTTATCCTGCACTACAATTAATCAGGATACTTAAATGGCTACAAGCCGGTTTTAAACGCTGCCAGCCTCATCAATAACACAGCAAACCGAGCGGAAGTTGACCTTATATATGTAAGTAAATGTGTTTCTACCTTTGTATATGCAAATATTTATATGAAGGCAGATACATTTTATATTTATATGCGAAGTCCCAGAGGAGAAATCGACTGGTGACAAACTAGTTTGCAACTACTTTAATTCATAAGCACAACTGTGTACAACGCACTGCGGATAAAAATTATAAAAACTTTGGACTCACTGGTTGTCAAATGACTGATGTAGACACTTATATTTCAGCACAATTTAATTTACTTCCAGGAAAAATACTTCCTGTACAAAATTTCCTCCTCATACCGCAGGCCCATATATTATTAATGTAAATATATGTGATATATAATAATATTAAATGCCAAGAATACATGAAATCCTTTGTATTGTGGACTCTATTCATTACACATGACTAAGAATTTATTTAAAAGAATACTATGAAATTGTAAAAGTCAAGTCTCACTATCAAATTTTGAAAACTAGTACTAGTCGGGGTTTTCGAACACTATTTATTTTTTAATTTTTTTATTTTGAAATTAATTATTTTTAATTATTTTTATAATATAAACTAATTTAGTTTCAAGCTAGTGATAATTCGACTAGTTCAACTTGAGTTAGTCTTTATAGTAGTCTTTTTCATGCCTAATATAAACCTATGTATCTTTCGGCAGGGAATGTTTTTGTACGTGTATGTATCGTTTGCGATAAATGTAGTCGGCGAGCCAATACGCGTACAAAATGAAGGCGAAACCAAAGTTGCAAATATCCTGATTTCGCACAACAACAATATGTGCAATAACAACAAATACGCGAACTGAAATAAAAGTATTAAGTACACAAAAAATAAAACAACAAAAAAACATTGGTCCATTCATGCGACCTGTGGTTAAAGTTAAATTATTCAACCGTACGAAAATCTGTGCTGCAGAGTTGAGGTGGTAATTGCAGCGAGCTGCGGCTTCGTTGCGCGAAAATTCAGATGCCAACTGCCAGTTGCAACATGCGTTGTGCGTTGCCTTGTGTATGCATTTAAATGTGCGACATAGTTTTGTTTGTATATCTCAAGGTATATACGAACTTTTAAACAAATGCGGCCGATTAATGGCGTCTGTATTTCCGTTGCCCGTTGCAAAGCCATGTGGTTGGTCAGTAAGCGAGATGCACAGTGTTTGAAGATGGAGAAAAAGTTCTTAAATTGACCAGTTTCGCCAAATTATACCCGGAACGATCGAACGATCTTGCCCTCCTGTTGGTGGTAAAAATGTATATTATAGTTGACAAATGGAGAGACCAAAAAAATTTAGACCCGTTGGAATCTGAAAACTACATACGTGAAAACTTTTGTTTTTAACAAAAAGTAATGTGCTGTTTCTACATTCGAGTTATGTACTTGTTAAGAGTAATGAAGTTGGGGTGTTGGAGTCTGGGTATAATGATACTATATTGAATCTGGGTAGAAACTATTAAAAAGCTAGGCTGAACGATCCACAGAGAAACGATATTTATCAAAATATCTTCAATCTTCTTTTCTACAAAATTTTGCAAACATTTCAAACAACTACTATAGAAGAAAATGCAAATTTTCAGTCAGACAACTCGACATTTCCCATCCAAATATATGCGACAATGAAAGGGTTGATGAGTTCGCCAATGCCCAAAAGTCAGGTTCGCCTACAAGAGTAAATTTATAGGGATAACTGAGGGGATTTTTGACTACTTTGGACAACTATACGTATCGTACATATTACCGACTTTTTTTGTGTTCAAAAAGTATAGCGAATTTCGAATTTTCGCGGGTTACGTATATTCGAATTTCGAATTTTTTGTGGCGTTATGTTGGTACTCATGTCTCTCACTTATGCCGACAAGCTCGGCCATTTTGAATGTTCATTTAATTGTTGACAGCTGCTTTGCTTGCACGTGGTTTGGATCGTCTTCCCCCCCTGCTCACACATCGTTGCTTGTGCGCGACTTTTTGGCCAAAAACAACACACTAATGATGCCGCAGCCACCGTATTCCCCAGATCTGGCCCCCTGTGACTTTTTCTTGTTCCCTAAACTGAAGAGGCCCATGAAAGGACGACGTTACGCTTCTCTTGACGAGATAAAGACGGCATCGAAGGAGGAGCTGAAGAAGATAAAAAAATGATTTTTTGAAGTGCTTCGAAGATTGGAAAAACCGTTGGCACAAGTGTATAATATCTCATGGGGATTACTTTGAAGGGGACAAAATAGATATTCATGAATAAATAAATAATTTTTGAAAAAACACAAAATTCGCGATACTTTTTGAACACACCTCGTAGAATTAACGTATATAATGACAGAGATAAATTAAAGCGACTTCAAAATTATATTCCAAATTTTCCATATGCCTATAGAGGCCATTTAAAAAAAATGGAATACTATACTATATATTGGCTGGTGATTCCGTATGTATTTGTCCAATATGCATTAAAATGCAAAACAACGTATCATAGAAAAATTCAAACTTGAGTTTTTATTGCTAACGTTTCAGTACATCATATTCCACATATGTATGTATGGAAAACTTTTGAGCTATCCATGTCTAATATATCCAATTTATAACCAAAACACATCTTCTTTCATTGTGAGTGGTTTCTATTACTTCCTTCACTTGTAAATTTATGAAAAGTGATGTTATATTATTTGGTATTTTAGGTGACGATTCATATATCCAAATTAATTAAAAAAAAACTATATTACAAATTTTTTATCGCATTTTAAAATGTTCTTCAATGTATTAATAGCATCAATATATGCATACAAATTATGTAAATATATATATATATTTATACATATATATGGCTGTTGATAGTTACAAATGCATTTTATTTATGAGAAAAAAATTCCAAATTTTGATAAGTTGCATTTTAAAATCACACCCTGTTCCCTGCTGCGGGACAACAATGTCATATTTCGCCTACAAGTACACATATACATAAGCACGCAAGCATGTGTGCGTGTGTTAGTGTGAATGCACATTTGAGTGTAAAAACGCATTCATCACCGTATCCTTATGGCAGCAATTATGGTGACACTTATATGCGTGTTGTTACAAGCATCAGCAGTGGCAGCAGCAACAACAACAGCAATAATGTTGCAACGTTTGTCATTGTCAACGTACAACCGTGTGGTATGTACAGCAATGTTGCATTATTTATGCCAACCAATGACATACAAACATACAACGTCACACTAACATACACCTATACAATCGTATAAACGTATACAAAATATGCTAACTTATACACACATTTACACATGTAAATATATCACTTTATACTCCATATGCAAATATGCAAGCCTTTGTGTATTTCTTTATTGCACTTTTGCATTTGCTCGCTGCAGTTTTCGCAATCACATGTGAAACCCGAAAGAAAACGGTGAAAAAAGAGCATCATCAGCAACGGTAAATCAACCAAATTAAATCTGTCCTGTGCCAGCGAGCGAGCAGCAGAGACTCGTTTGCGTAAATTGCGTTAAAAATATGATTTTCCGCCGGAATTTATGCCATTTGGCACATATTACCCACCATTTTAGATTACGCAACTTCAGGAAATGATATAAAATCCGCTTATATGCCAAGTAAACAAATTTATTATTTTACAAGAGGTTACCAAAGTTTTACTCGAGTTATAATAGGCCACTTTCACTAACAATTTTGTGGGAACCCACTGTAATCAAGTCAGCGTACCGACCAAAGACTATCAACTTGGCAGCATCACTCTATAATATTTTGAATGCAACGAAGGTATAAACGAAATGCTGGCAGACCGTTACAACATCTACATTACCCTGGACGAGTAAAGGCTTCTTTTCATTTAGAAGAAGTTTTTTCATTGTTAGACCAAAAACCTAAGTAGAAGTTTGTAACACCCACAAAGAAATGACGTCACCCTATAAAGTATGAGTCGAGCATTTCCCGCAAAAAGTAACGTAAGAAAGTATTTTGCCGTTTTTTTATACAATTATGTTGACAATTATCAAATGCATATACACTAGGAATAATAAGGGACTTGCAGAGTTCGACCTTTGTCGAGAGAGGATTTTCCTAATTGTCTACTCAAACTAGCACTTGTTGGCGGGAGTTATTCTGCTTTGGATTTCAAGGCTGATATTTTTGTTGGCGTGGATGCTGGTTTCAAGTTATACGAAATTATTTACGCCTTTAACAGTGATGAGTGAGCCAAGTCACGAATGCGATGACTGTTTGTTTGATGACAGGAGAAAATACGTCTTGCCCTCGTTCCAAACCAGACCCATAGGCTTTTTCTTCTTATCCAATCTGGAAAAAGCAGAACTATCGGCGCGGTTGTTGAGGCCAATGCTGTCTCTATTTAGCTCTGCAGCTCGTATTATTTTCTCCAGCAATAGGTTGAAGAAGTCAGTCGATAAGAAGTCCCTTTGTTACGATATCCAACGGCTCAGAGAGGTCATTTCCGATCGTGACGTGGCTTTTTGTGTTGCTCCACGTCAGCTTACACAGCCGCATTAGCTTTGAGGTTCAAACATACCGGCATAAAGACAGCCCGGGCGGCAATCCATGAACCTCCGCCGGTTTGTTGTTCTTCAGACGTGTAATTTCTATTCAAACTTCTTCATTGTCGGGCAGTGGAACGTCTGCTTCATCGTCGTCGATTGAGGAATCGGGTTCGCCATCTCCTGGTGTTATGCTTTCACTGCCATTCAGCAGGACGGCAACTTATCTTACCAACTTTTTCCGAAAACCAATGGTTTAGTTTGCAGCTGTACGTAAGTAGCTTAAAATGCCGTCCCACAGTTTTTTTTATACCGAGTTGCTGACGAGTGCTCACAGAGAGCAGGAGTGCATGTCGGGTAGAAAAACGTTCGGCTGTCTGTTGTGATTACCGCTTTTCGAAGTTGAACATTCCTTTTGTTTTTTGACGTGCGTTTTTTTTTGCTCACAGGCGGATACGTTTCTTTACTGCAACGAAATAGTGGTACGGGTCGATGTTAAGACCTCGGACTAAAGCAGTGGAGACGTGTCTTCTGTCTATCACAACATGATCTATCTGGGTGGCGGCTTTTCGATTCGGAAACAGCCAGGTAGCTTGATGTATTTTCTTGTGCTGGAATCTAGTACTACAGATAACCTTATTTCGGGCCCTTGCGTAGTCGATTAGCCTCAACCCATTAGGATATGTTTGCTTATGGAGGCTGAATTTCTCGACCGTTGTGCCAAAGATACCTTCTTTACCTACCTAGGCGTTAAAGTGTCTAAACACGATTTTCACATCATGGAGCGGGCAGTTCTCATAAGTGTGCCCCAAGCGCTCATAGAAGGCATCTTTGGTCACATCGTCCATCGCTTCCGTCGGGGCGTGGTCGCAAATCGTTGATATGTTGAATAACTCGGCGACGGAATCTCTCTCCCCCACGAAAATGGGAGTTTCTCTTCCGAGGTTGTTTATTGCTTTTCATTAGATGCGTTTTTTACATGGCGGGTCACAAATCCAGCTCACAACCCTAGTTAGGCTTAGTTCGCCTTCTCACTTTAGCTCGCCTTTTAACGGATGTTCGTTGGCCACCCACAGGGTACTTAGTCTACGACCAGAAGTAGTGAGCTGATTGAGCCATATGTAAAATAATCATTTCAGGCCACTTGCAAGTGAATGGCAATCAGAAAACTTTCCACACTTACGTGAACTTCTACACGTAACTCCATCCTCCAATTAAAATTACTGTAGACAATAAATAGAAAGACTATTAAATTTAATTTTCGCGCGAAACCCCCATATTGAAGACATTTAACATATTTGCTACGCGTTGCATTGTAGGCTATTTCGGAAATTGACTTTAACAATCGTTTCGGGGATTGGAAAGGCCGAAGTATATTGGGGCCAAAGGGGAATACTTTGCGGGGACGACATAGATTTTGAAGAATATATTAAGAACTTTAAAATTAATTGATTTCGCCTTGATTAAAGCAATATAATTTTGAATATTGTAAGCTGTTTTTCGTTCAATAAATATTAGGTCTCGCACTTATTCCCATAATTCTGGTCAATTGTAAATTTGGCCTCTCTAAAATCAGTATAAAATTGCACCACTTTTTCCGAATTCCAAAACGATCCTTTATAGAACACATATCGCTACAGCAATACTCTTATTGTTTCAAAGCAAGCTGAAGTCAAATAGTTCTTTCACCAGCGGCACGAAAAGAACAATGAAACTTATTCTACTGCTATCGTAAGACAATGAGTTGAATAGTATACGCAGAAGACAGGATTGAGAACCGAGTCGATAAGCCTTTATCTAAAGCAGGTATCCATTTTAAACTTCACTTGCTCTTAAGCCAAATGTATTTCGCAGATGCTTCAGTAAAACGAGGTCTCTTTCGATCGTGAAACAAATCTCTACAAGAGTCGAATACCACATCGGCTTCAGTAGTTGCTGTAGAGCCTATATTGAATATTGTCATGTACGTAGAGTGCAATTTACATTTTGGGATTAGAGAATAAAAACTAATCTAATTGAAGTATCTCCAAAACATGCGTTCTGAATGGCTCTTCCAGTATCGAAAAACGTTGACCTTTTATCGTTTATGTACGGGAAAAAAGAAGCCATTCGGTCTTAAGTCAGGACTTCACAGTGGATTACTTATCAAATCGATGTCTTAAGTGCAATTGGTTTAGTCGATATGTGAGAGCACGCACTGTCGTCATGAAGAATGTTACGCCTTCGGTGGTTGGTTGGTTTTTCTGATTTTTTGAAAGACAACTGGCAAAAAAATGGCTGTGTACTAATCTGTTTACTGTTCTGCGTTTCATTTATATTTTCCACTTTGTCACATTAAGACAGTACGAGTATCTTTAATGGATGTTGCTATTGTTAGCAGCCCTTATGTCACTTTGCCTGCAAATCAAATTGTAATTAGATTGCTTATTCACAAGATGACGCACAACGTTTCTTTTCCTTATGGCGACAATATTTTAGATTTTCAATTAAGCATTAAAATTTCCCTTTCTTTACTCATGCAACATGCTGTTACAGAGTATAATAGTTTTGTTCACCAAACATAATCAAGTTAAGTATAAGGTTATATTTACATAAATAATCGGAATGACGAGACGAGTTGAATTCCGAGTGACTAATTTGCCTTTAAGTGCTCCTATTGATACTGTAAACATCGATGAAATTGGATGATAACCCCGCCCACTCATATACTCATATAACCAATAAATAAATACGCCGGAGACATTAAACTTTAAAATTTAATAGGTATTATTATCTCGACATCCTTATATTCCAGTGCAAAAATGAATCAAATCGGACTACAATCCTATTCCCATATAAAATTATGTGATAAATATGTGGATGGCAGTTCCTTCATCAAAAATTTTCAATATTTCTCTTGGCTGCCATAGGTATGTTGCCTTTTTTTATTTCGGGACTTGGCAACTCTAGCATTGCAATCTATCAACTCACCACTTTGTCATAAAACTGACATTTCGATCTTAAAAATACTCAGAACGTATTGACATCCGTTTCTATATTTGTTCTGTTTACAGTAACATAAATTATTCATCTCGGCCAAGAAAAATTTAGTGCTATTATTTCTGTTCCGGAAACTATTGATGCTGTGAGCAAACTGGCATTGCAAGATCGTCATGTGACCTACCGTGAGATTAGTGGAACCAGCATGCATTCAATATTACATGGACAAAGAGATACTTTGGAGATACGTCAATCTGAGTGGCAAAAGGTCTTGTAAATTGGTTCAAACGCTTGCGAAAAGGTATCGATCTTAACTGAGAATATTTTGGAAAACATTAAACTGATTTTCAATGATTAATTTTTGTTTTTGTTTTGTAATCCCGAAATATGAAATCAACCAACGTATAACTAATACAAAGATTTTCGAAACTTCTGGTTACTTTATACTGCATTTGGTCGATATGTGAGTTAAAGGGTGATTTTTTAAGAGCTTGATAACTTTTTTAAAAAAAAAAACGCATAAAATTTGCAAAATCTCATCGGTTCTTTATTTGAAACGTTAGATTGGTTCATGACATTTACTTTTTGAAGATAATTTCATTTAAATGTTGACCGCGGCTGCGTCTTAGGTGGTCCATTCGGAAAGTCCAATTTTGGGCAACTTTTTCGAGCATTTCGGCCGGAATAGCCCGAATTTCTTCGGAAATGTTGTCTTCCAAAGCTGGAATAGTTGCTGGCTTATTTCTGTAGACTTTAGACTTGACGTAGCCCCACAAAAAATAGTCTAAAAGCCGTAAAACCGCATGATCTTGGTGGCCAACTTACGGGTCCATTTCTTGAGATGAATTGTTGTCCGAAGTTTTCCCTCAAAATGGCCATAGAATCGCGAGCTGTGTGGCATGTAGCGCCATCTTGTTGAAACCACATGTCAACCAAGTTCAGTTCTTCCATTTTTGGCAACAAAAAGTTTGTTAGCATCGAACGATAGCGATCGCCATTCACCGTAACGTTGCGTCCAACAGCATCTTTGAAAAAATACGGTCCAATGATTCCACCAGCGTACAAACCACACCAAACAGTGCATTTTTCGGGATGCATGGGCAGTTCTTGAACGGCTTCTGGTTGCTCTTCACCCCAAATGCGGCAATTTTGCTTATTTACGTAGCCATTCAACCAGAAATGAGCCTCATCGCTGAACAAAATTTGTCGATAAAAAAGCGGATTTTCACATTTCGAACCGAACACTGATTTTGGTAATAAAATTCAATGATTTGCAAGCGTTGCTCGTTAGTAAGTCTATTCATGATGAAATGTCAAAGCATACTGAGCATCTTTCTCTTTGACACCATGTCTGAAATCCCACGTGATCTGTCAAATACTAATGCATGAAAATCCTAACCTCAAAAAAATCACCCGTTATCTTAGTTCAAGCGAAAGAACATGTTTGTCTAATAACAGTGTATCTTTGTGCCTAAAATGGATAAGTTAAGTTAAGATGTCGATCCTAACAGGGATGAACAGCTAGGAAAGCCAGTATGCCCATAAACATACATACCTATTATACAATTTCAAAGTTTTGGTTGGTTTACAATTTTCGTTTGGGCCCGAACTTAGCCCTTCCTTACATGTTTAGTTTGCAATTAGAAGCGCAAAAGTAATTCGGCATAAAATCGCGGTAATCAAAACGAAAATGTATTAAAATGCTTATTTTTTTTTGAGTTTTATGAATTGACGGTACAAAGTTGAAACGAAAATTGTTCACAAGAATAGGAAAATATTTTTAAGGCATAAATTGTTGTAATTTGGAAATATCTCGTTGTAGTCTTTGCAATTCTTTGAGCTGTGTGGCTATTTTAAAATTGTTTCAAATATTTTTCCAACTACCAAATATATGTAGTTCGGTAAGTGTTTTTATTATGCATTTTCGAGCTGGTTTTAGCAGGGAAATGAGCCTGCATAATCAGCCTACTAAGAATTCTGTTTATTTGAAGTGATTCTCACTCAAAAGAAATCCTTCTCAAATGCGATTTACTTTTGTAACATTTGCACGCACAACGCATAAATAAACACGCCCAAACAGTGAAATGAACCACCAAATGTATCTGCAAATACCGACCCGAAATATATTAAAAATCGCTATCAAACAAAGCATGCTACAGATAAAAATATAAAATATTAAGATACAATGGCGAAAGCAAATTGCAGATACCCACACTCCGGCGGGTTGGGGGTGAAAAATAAAACGAGCCAAACGTACGGCATACAAATAACGACAAATTGGACTGAGGGCAATTGAATGTTGGTGGACGGCTGCGCGGGCCTACATGCGGCCAGGCCAATAGACCAATACACAAAACAGCAAATAATGATGGCGATAAAGAAGAAAATCCATTTTCGAATATTCTTCGAGGCGAAAAAGTGTAAATTGTACAGATGAAGCGAGGCCAATTGTCCAGAAGACCCGCCGTGAATGTATGCCTGTAATTCTACGAGTTACGGGGTTGCGTATAGACATTTTATACGGACGCAGGCAAAACATGCGTCAAGTGCAGAATGAGCTCACGATTAGTCGCAAAGCAACATGTGGCTAACTGCACTTTTGATCGTTTGAGATGGAACTTTTGTTCGAGAACGTGCTATGTAGATTCTAACTATAGCCCTTTGTGCCCCAGATACTACAAAGCCAGTTCAAGCTTTAAGAACTTTTATATTTGATACTAATAAAAACGTTAATCTATCCTAAAGCTATGTAATGGAATCTAGCTCAATCTCCATTTCTCAATTTAAAGAGTGGAACAAGTGAAGGACGAACTGTTTGCTTCTGTTCGGTCCTTTTTTATCCCCAAAAGAACACTTTTACACGAAGGGCTACAAAAACTACCAATCGCTTTCAACCTTTGCAAACTATTCACATTTCCCGCGCTAATTTTTTCCTTTTCTACTGGTTTAGATAAAGAATTGAATTGAATAAAAAAAAAAAAAATACAAGAATTATACTAAAATTAGTTCCAAAATACCTCTCCGAGAAAACCCTGCCATTATTTGTTTGAAACAAATGAAATGTATCCCACGTTAAGTGTTGGAAACTAACTCATCCTAATTACATCCCGAAATGAGTAGTTCGAGTGTACATTCGGCAAAAGTTTCCTCGCACAGTTACTAGCAGACTGAGCGGACGTTGTGGTATTGTGTGTGCATGTCGGACAATGTGTCGAGGGCATGGGTGCTACTGGACATAGGTGGAGTGTCGCGTTGTAGGCCTTTGGGAAACAAGGCGACTCCCAGTGTCCGCAATTCATATGCAAACAATGGTAAACAAATTCAGGGCATGTGCCGTATTGCGTAAGGGCAAAGTTGTAAACCCGCATGTATATGTATGCATGCCACCTTCCAGGAGTTCGGGCAATTTCGTTGTATGGAAATTGTTATTGCTTTTGGATCGTTTTCGATGCACTTGCGGGCATTTGTTTACGAGCATATTTGTTCTACTCGCACTAACATTTTTTTATCATGTTTACCGAACTTATCGATAGACGCCAGTGTGTACGAAAAAGTGCAAGAAAAATAGCAGTAAGTCTGTGGGTTGAGCTTACACTTTTTTGAAGAAGTAATGAAATGAATATCTCTGAGTTGCGGGACGGCTGCCCGTCGGCCTTTTTGCATACGAAGTGATTGCTAAGTAGATATGTGGAGTGCATAAAGTGCTAAAGTGGTTTTATCTCGTGGGAATGACGCTAATAACGAGAGTCAGTATTTTAGGAAAATCTGCATGTAAATAAATATCGTAATATGCAGAAGGCAAGCGGATTTTCAATAATATTTTTTTTTAGCCGGGTAATAATTTTTGTGCGAACCTTAAATGATATATTTATCTAAACTTTCAATGTAAATATTTATTTTGTATAACCGCTACTTGAAATCCATAAATTTGGTTAACTATCCAGCTGCGGCAAACACAAATCCAGTCATCCAAAAAACAGAAATAATGTTTTAGACATTCGTAAGCTGGTGTTTGCTACATCACACTCACCCTTGGTTTGCTCAGCACTTTTATGCGTTCTGGCATAAAAATTATTGGTAACAAATAATTCCAATCACGTCCGTTTGATTACATTAATGTCGCTGATAATGGCCAAAATAGATGGCGCACTCCAAGTCATTGTGTGAGTCGAATGTTGTGCATACACAAATTCTCGGAGCGAGTACTTAAAAGCTCGTCGCACAAAATGAAATTTTTAAATTGAAATTGCCAACCATTCTAAGTAAATAAAAGCATATAAACGGTAAATACTGCATTTCAATTCACGTTGGTGGGTGTGAAATATTCAAATTGAAAAGACGTTCAAGTACATACCGTAAGCTATTATTAATTGTACATTGAAGTATTACAACCTAGAATCACTCCTGCTACTCGGTATTATTAGGACTTACGCAGAGAGCAACCACTTCAAAAGTCTAGTAAAGTGACCGTCTCAAAGTTCAACCTAAAACCACTCCTCTTACTAAGTCCTAGTGGGACTAAAGATTCCGGTTAGAAGAGCAAAACACCAATTTTTTAGAATCTTTTAAAATATCATACATCTTTCTAAAGTTGACTTATCCCAGCGGTTAAAATCAGGGGCGTCCAATCAGACAGATGTTAAATTTGTCATGTCATTAATGGAAAATATTTTTAATTTTAAATGAGCTAGAAATTTACTCTGTCCAATAAATGAATGTATTTACACTTATAGTTTTTTGCCACACCTTTCAATGAGAGGTATTGGAAAGAAAGCAGAGCTGTTCATTAAATCTATGATCAACCAAAGGGCAGAAGCGAAGCTAAATATAGAGTGGCAGAATCAATAAGAACTGAGCCTTACTATCGCGAAATCGAAGCTTGGAACAGGTCTTCGGTGACATTTCTCTTTCGATACCGACTTCGAACATTGCTTTAACGAATTTCAATACCACCACGCATCGATTTTTGATAGCCAGTGCTGGTGCCCGGAAACGCCTACCGCGAAAGATAACATGACAAAGTCCGATCCAGTATTGACAGATCAACAATTCAGAACGCGTTAGATTTGAGAATTAGGCAAGGAAATATTCCTAACAAGAAAGCTTTTATCGCGATGGGTGCCGCGTTTGCTCATTGTGAACAACAACCTTCGACCGTCGTCGAAACGTGAATATACTAGAGACCAAGGCACAATGGAAGTACTGGACTTCATCGGCATACCTACATACTTCAAAGAAGGCAACAAATATCCTATCGGCCGATAAGGTAATGACTATCGTTTTTTGGAACTCACTAAGCGTAATATACATCGGTTACCTGTAGAATGAAATTATCACATGGCTCCATTAAGCCGAATTATTGTACTGATTCGACGACGAAATGCATAAAGAACTATTCATTTGACTAAAAAGAAATAGTTCCTCACCATAAAGCCTTCACCATTCAAATTCAAATTGGTACTACTAACTGCTAGTTCATCTACCTTAGTTCGTCTACAACAACGCGAAACCGGTAATATGCGTATCTGCCTATTTAAATAACGGGGTTTTCAATAGCAACGCCACAAATGTAGACCGATAGAGACAGCAAATGACGCTATATTTTTTCCCGCTCTTTTGATATTTCTCTTCAGCAAGATTTGCCATTTCATCATGGAAAGATCCTCAACTTTAGGAGCGGGGTTTTCAATAATAACGCTACAATAGTTTTTTTAAATAAAACAAAACCGGTTTGGGATATCAATGAAATTCTTTATTCCTGTGAAAGTTTTATTGAAAATCCGCTACCTGCAATATCTTTATGAATCCGTAATTGCAAATCGCATCGTAATAGTCACATCGATATACGCGAGACATACATTTCTTGAAGTTCTCATCAAGGTAACAAGTAAAAAAATACAAAAAAAATTAATTACCGCAAATAAATCTTGCTTTGGAGATGCTCCAGGGGAGGTGCTTGCTATACAAATTACATGATGAAGATTTGGCAAAAACGCACCTGCGACATTCTGCAGATTTCGTAAAGAAAAATTGCGGTAACATATGTACCCATTAGTGAAATAAACCGAATTCAAGCTACTTACAACTGGTAACTTTCTTCCCAGTGCTGCTCACTTCAAAGTCGCAAAAATGTTATACGATTTAATTCAATACAAAAATGTATGTTGAGACAACATTATATTGGTATAACTGAATCGTATTAGATATCTTTTTAACTATACCAGTCTTTTAGTTCAATTCTTTAAGGATCAATTTTAATCACGGTTTTATTCTGTTCACCGTGGATTTTAATCGACTTACTAACTATATGCTCTCTTACCAAACCTATTTTTCTCAAAAATTGGTACAACGTCATGGTTTTCTGCCATGTCAAATGTGCACTAGTATTTTCCTGACTAGAGCGATGTTTCCTTGTCGGCTGCGTATGGAATGTGTGAGTGCAAGAGCACATGAGATAAGCTGATGAGTGAATACTGGATTGACGAGTGCGATATAATGAATGACTTCTTACTACAGACGAAGAACACAACAAAGCAGCTAAGCGACTTTGCACAGTATTCAGTTCCATAATTCTGTTTCTTCCACAAACTGAGATTCTGCTGATAACTACACGCATACATCTGCAAGTACCTATATATACAAACCAGGTGTATGATAATGGTGTCAAAATTATAAATAATCCAACTACATATTTGCTTTATCAACAAACTGTGTAAATTACACATTCTCAGCTTATTTGCCAATAGACTAACATGTGCCGTGGGAAGCTGCCATTTCTAATTCATCACCTACTTAAGACAACAATGGTACAGAGCCAGATTCGTATCGTCTTCGAATGGCTTTAATTCTTATATATCATTGACAAATGACCACCAACAAAGCCGGCTGCAGGACCAAGATTTATGTTAAGCCATTATTTAGATTTTTTGCATTTTCGCGGTTGCCAATATAAAGTAAAACAAAAGTATAACAAATTTTATATTGTAAGCATAAGCTCAATATTGTGGATGAATTGCTGCTCTAAATGAAAAATGTGCAAAACATAACCATAAATGATAAGTATAAACAATATGTTAGAAGCCCATAAAAGAATACAGGCGGATTTTTTACTTTTTATCTTTGATTATTCACATTCAGCCATTGGCACATGGCTGAGAAATGCTTTTATGTTAATAGCAATAAAACTTATAATCCTCATTTTCATGCAATAGAAATATTGAGCATTTACGTGCCGCTAATAAAAATGCTGCACTGATTGAATATCTGATTTTATAGCTTTGCGAGAAGTTGCAGCTGCGATGAAGCCTTTGCCTAGCAATTAAATTTATCGATAAAATTGTTGGCGTGTTGAGTGGGGATACCACACCAATACACTTTGGTCAGGGTTTCAACAACACTTCGCCACATTTTCTTCATGAAGTGGTCCTTAAAAGGCGGCTAGATTTTGTAAGCCGTTTTCGATTTGTCATTTCTCAGGTCGCTCGGATATATGCGGTGTAAAGTGAGTCGAAAGTTCGAACATTTTTCTATTAGGTACATATATGGGTACTGAAGGAATTATTGGTTTGATTCAAACCACAAAATCACCAGTTAGAGTTGTCCTGAAAATCCCTTGCCGATCTTATTAAGAGGAGTTTGTTATGAAATGATAAATGTTCACTTTAGTCTTCACACCGTTTACGTCCTTGACACCCTACATCACTTGTCACGAGTTGCTGGCTTTTACAAAAACTTACTTTTCAACCAATATAACTGTTTAATAAGCAGAAAGTACAAAAAATAAAAACTCTATTTAAATGAACGTGCGAAGAGTTGAATTTGCAATATTTCAGCTTCATGATCTGCAGCTGATATTAAACTTTTAAAGCGCTCGTTTACTACATTTAAATTCTATCTGAAACTTCATTCCAAATTTTGAAGCTTTTAAATCACTGACGGGCAATAATAATTACTGGAATAAAACCGCATAAAAGTTCAACTCGATGCTTTTGATAGAAGTGTTCTCCTACCCCGACACCACTGCCATTGTGTAGAGCAGACATTAACGAATTTCAAAACTCAGAAAGTATAAAGCCAAGTTCCTTCATAAAACGTAAGCTTTTAATGCTTTGTAAAAGTTTACTGTAAATAAATGTTAGCATGTTTCGTACAGATAAGCAGGAGCTAGCACTAGATGAATGCAACAGGAATTATCTAAATGCTAACAATTGCATTATTATTTTAATTGTTTAATGCAGTTGTGTACACAAACAAACGAATAAACGGTCAGAAAAAATGTAGGATTATTATAAGGCACTGATGCCACGTAAACTGCTCAAAGTTAAAATGATGAAAAAGTGTATGGATGGAAATGAGTGATGTGACAATTTTTAGTTTCAGAGATTGCAAGTCATCAGCTGCTGTAGAGAGTGAAACGGATATAGGATCAAATGATCGTTTGACGCTGGTTCTCTTGCAATTGTGTTTGATCTATACTTGAAGGCAGTCCGTCAAATATTTAACTCACAACTAAAAAATCCATATTGTTAAAACATCTGAAAAATGTGTTTTTTTGAAATCTGAAAGCTAAGCTTTCTCAACGACGATAACCCCTCTTTCACAGTCCTACACACACGTCACACCTGGAGTATTCGTTGAATGACAGCTGTTTGTAGCCTAACTCAATCAACGTTTAGTTGTGTCAATCCTTTTTCTTTGCCAACTGTGGTTGTTTTTCTGGAAATTGCTTTCGAATCCATCGCAAAATTAAATGTTGTTGAAACATGTAATCGTTTTCCATTTCTCCTCGTGGATTATGCTGAGAAATAGAAGAATAGATAATGTTTTTTCAGCACGTTATTCTTGGCACGTGGTAGCCATTTTCGAAACAGACGGGAATAGCGCATCAAAACCCGAAACACGACCGTCTTAGTAGTTGTTGAACCGTCCCGGTAAATAATTTAAGGTTTTATGGACCAGCAAAATATTATATATTTTATTATAAGAGAGTATGAGAGTAGATGAATATTACCTGTTTAATATGTTGCTTTAACAAAAACTTTGGTGGGAAATAATGCAAAAGAATTAAATAAACTAATGAAATAAAATCCATTTAAGTTTTTCAATGATTCATTAATTTTCACATGCATCACTCAGTTGTACATACATACATACATAAGTAGGCGTATTGCGTGTCAGCGTTTTTTTATTGCCTGTCATGGTGACATAGCGTTAATATATCAATTGTCCGGCGAATTTCCACATACATACATACATACATGCATGAAGAGATCACGATTATAATCACTAATGCATTATATGTTTGTAAGTTTGTATATTTTATCCACTTAATTTACGTAATTACATACAAATTGCACATTCAATTTTGTAGATTTTTTTCACATAAAAACCAGCGGACATGTGAAATTATAATGAATACATTTATCACTTGAATTTTCAGGTAACACAATTAATTTGTTATCAGTTCCTAATCCACGAAATACCATCGTTAATTATGTCAAATCAATTAATTAGTGTTGAGTCATCTTGTCATTAAAATCGAATTATTGGCGAGCAAAAACAACGCATTAAACAGCAAACCCACACATATACTCGTATATATTTACATGCGGGCCTCTGAGAATTCGAACCCAATACAAGTAAGGGAGTAAAAAGTTTTGGTGAAGCCAAACATATGAGTATGCAAATCTATGAATAGTTTTGAATCGACGTTATCCAGCGCTGGCATTCCCATAATCCGGCTTTCCTTTTATGAAACTAATCGAGATAGATATAGGGTTATATATACTTATACATATAAATGATCACGATAACGAGAAAAGTTGAAATCTGGTTGACTGTCTGTCTGTAAGGCTGTTATTTGGTGCAGAGTATAGACAGTGTGAAAATGGATGAAATCGGAGAATAACCCCGCCCACTCCTCATATAACGGGACTGTTAAAAACTACTAAAAGCGTGATAAATCAATAGCTAATTACGCCAGAGGCATTTAATTTTACCACCAAGATGAGACAGGAGAGCTTTATGACAGCCTTTGTTAAAATTGGACAATGGGCGTGGCACCGCCCACTTTTTTCTGAAATCCCATATCTCGGAACCCGAACAACCGACTTCGACAAAATTTATATGAAATCGGACAACAACCTTGCCTATAGCACAATTTTAAGTTCCACTTGATTCGTTCAGTTTTCAGTAGGCAAATCAAGAAGCAAATAGTAAAACGGGATAAAACTTTGCACGAATAATGTATTTAGTGTGTGCCACCTTATGACCAAAAAAATTGTTCAAGCCAGTAGATACCGAATATTTAGACCCCGGTACCTATAATTGACTTCTGATCGAAAATGTCGGTCTATATGTGATATATATATAATTAAGGTATAACCCTTCTCATATAATGGTATGTCTGTATGTCAAAAATGTGTTCAATGTGATCAATACTTTCCTTAGCTCTCACATACTGAATATAAAGATTTTCAATCCTCGGGGTGACTTTGTACCGCATATATCGACCAATATATGAGTTATCTCAATGAAAATAAGAGAGCGTGTTTTATTCATAAGAGTGCGCCTTTGTAACTTATATCAGAGTTTTCGAACATCCGTCTATAAGATTGGTTTTACACCTTAAAGTATTTCCCTGGCTTTGATTCTTGCAAGTTTCAAGAGTATTAAAGGTTCGGTTGCACCCGAATTTAGCCCTTCCTTACTTGTTTTAAGTATTAAATTTTTAAAGTCTACAGAAACCCTGTAATTTTTTAAATTATTAATTCCCATTTAAGTCATTCATAGTCGAGAAACTGGTTGAGCATTGGAGATAGTGGTTATATGCACAATTCAAGCAAGACATCCAGATGTATCGAAACCTACTCTTAAGCTTTGTTGTTGCTTTTACAAATATGTACATTTTTAAAAAAGAGAGCAGTGCTCAAAACTATGACCGTAGAACTGTCGCATCGAAGACAACTATTGTATTATAGCTTGGCGAGGCTTTAGTGGGGCTAACAAAAACTTTAATTGCGAATATGACGCCGTTATTACTAGATGTGGAAACACTCAACTAAGCTTTAAATATGGCACTTAGCAAAGCGACTTTTTAAGAAATCAGAAGATTATTCTCAAAAATGTTATGCCAATTTCTACCTTTTTAACGAATTTATTTTTAACCAATGCCATTACATATAGCCAAACAGTGCTAATCTTACATAACACTGTGGAATTGTACCAGGAGTCGCTTTAGGGAAAATTAAATCTATTTAGGGCTTAATAACTCTAGTAAGTGTCATAACATATAAGTAAATTATTTTTTTTTCTAAAATACGTCAGTGGCAGCCTGATTACTCCTATTTAAGACCTTAATCTTTCTCGTTTGACACGTGTAAATAGTTTATACATGTACTGCTATGTATCTTACTTCATATGGTTTATATACAGCCATTATGTCAACAAATGTAGTATACTCTGAGCAAAGTAGGGCGAGAGTACGAAAACAGAGTTTGCTCTATATACATACATAACTCATATGCATAATAAATAAGAAATAAATGAATACTATATAAACTTAGAGTTCAAGTTTCGATTAACCAATTTTAAAAACCAGCAGTCACTCACACAAATTTTAATATATAAATGAACGTTGTTTAATTATAAATAAATTATCTTACTTTATCTTGGATATTCGATTAAATCTATTTTTTAAACAGATGTCTTTCAGATGAAATCAAGTTCACTAACCTAATTCTAGGGTCATTAATTATTAGTATTATAAAAAAGTTAACCTAAATTTAATGTAAGTATGAAGTGGATTTTGAAATACGCAAGATTAAAATATAAAGAGCGCCAGTTTTTCTGATTATTTGCTTTAGCCATTTATATACTTATTTACATATGCATGTATATATGCGTTTATGTATATAACATTTACATATGGGGTATTCCATACCAAATCGACCACTGAACCCGACCCCTTTAGATTTTGCTGAAACTTATCCATCCTTTACTACCCTTTGAAAAACATTTTTGAGAATTTTTTCAAAATTTTTTATCCAACTTCAAAAAAGTTATGAATTTTTCAAAAAAATGGCTTTTTTGTTTTCAAATACCCATAACTTTTGTAGAAATTGACTTTTGGGGACCCTTTTTTTTAATTTTTGTTTTTGAATGAACCTTTCGAAAAAATACACGAAAAAAATCAATAATCAGTAAATAAAGTTCACGAAAAAAATTTTTTTTTTTAATTTTTTTCATTTTTGAAAATTTGAAATTTTGTTTAAATAAATAAATAAAAATCGGCCCACTCCGGGATTAGCAGGGATAGTTGTAAAATTAATTGAAGTTTTTTTTTAGGAAAAAAAACACAAATGGCGAACTTCCAAAAAATGACGAAAAAACCGATTATTATATATAACTGATCGTGTTAAATTTATTTCGTGTATTTTTTCGAAAAGTTCATTCAAAAACAAAAATTTTTAATAAAAAAAGGTCCCCAAAAGTCAATTTCTACAAAAGTCATGGCTATTTGAATATAAAAAAGCCATTTTTTTGAAAAATTCATAACTTTTTTGCAGTTGGACAAAAAATTTTGAAAAAATTCTCAAAAATTGGTTTTCAAAGGGTAGAAAGGGATAGATAGGTTTCAGCAAAATCTAAAGTGTTCGGGTTCAAAAGTGGTCGATTTGGTATGGAATACCCCATATGTATGTATAATCGCGCACCCTTATTTTCTAACTTCACCACAATTTCGATGCGCTGCAGTGCCTCTCTGATTGAATTCATGCGGTTTTGATAGTTGTTAAAACAATTTCGAAAATCAATGAAGTCAACACTGGAGTACATATGTATGTATCAAATCTGTACACGTGGCAATTATTTAGGGTAAATATTATCTAAGTCAAATTAAGTAAAAGTCTAATAAAATGGTTTTCGTTTTCATTGAAGGAAGCCAGAGACAATTAGAAATGGAAAAATACTACATCGGGTATAGCGAGGTCTAAGCCGACTGCTTTAAAGTCTTCCATAAAAAGGTGTTTGGCGGTGGGGAAGATATCTCTGATCCAAATTATCTGAAATAAAAAAAAAAAGCTAAAATGGCAGCTTCCTAACAAAAAAATCTTTTTTTGCACGAAAATTTACACTTTAAAGTGACTTAAAAAATCGAAATTTGTTTCAAAAACTTTGTTCCTTCGATCATTACGTGACAAAAGTATCTATGAAGATCCTGCGTAAATTTCAAGTCAAAGCGGTTTCGGAGAAATATTTCTCACCGATTTTGAAAACATCGTTTCGAAAAAAACGTATTTAGAGTGCAACTGCTACTCCGGGTTACGGTTCCGTCTACTTTCAAACGCTCGGAGACGTCTTTACAAATACGCTCATTACGCCGAAACTATTTACCGGATTACTTTGAAATTTACAGACAATATTCTCGAATATACATACATATATACACTTAAAATATGCAAAAAATCCGGGCTATCCCAAAAAAGTTTGAGAAGTGTATCGACGATTGGAAAAGCAACGTCCTTTAACGACCAAGTACTCACGGACCTTAATATTGTAATATTGTTTGTTTTTGCCAAACATAGGCACTTGTGGACTATATTCGTTAAGAATTAATAAAATAATCATAGTAATTCTGTAGAATTGTGAGACGCACTTAATACGACCGGTTTTCTTAGTATAGTTTGAATTTTGTCAAGAGTTAATGCGTTTTATTTGTGCTGTTTTCTATGAAATAAAAAAAAATTGTATAGCAACCATTGGGAACTAAATTTGCTTTTAATTACAATTTTTACAATAATAAAATTAACAAATTGTATAATATAATAATTAATTCTTTAGGATGGACGCATTCCAAAGAAATATTTATTTGAAACAGCTTTTTGGCGAAAGTTACAGTGATTCATTCCAGCTACCTGACAGTGGTAAGACTAGGTTCAGGGAATATTTTAAGACAATCAATCGATTGCGATCGCGTTGAATGAACGAAGATGAGGTTATTAAGGCGAATTCAGGAAAGGTAAACAGTGTTGAATAAAACGTCATCAATTCAACATCGGACCGTAGCTCGTCAGCGAAATAGATTTCAACAAAAAGTGAAACGTTCAAAATCATTTTTACATGGTAGACATAATAGTTCGTCACACAGAAGTCGCATGTAAAAATTACGATGAAAATCAATAGAAATCCGTTACGATACCACACATTCATTCTTTTTTTCGACGCTGGTGTTAATAGCTCAAATATTAATCTCTCTAGCCCAGATATATAAACTTACTGAAAACCTGACAATCAATGAACAGTTGTATCCTTATCGTACTGGATTTACTCAATACATACCGTAGCAGCTAAGCATTGTATCAAAATTTGGTGGGCGGTCTCACGCCCATCGTGCAAGTTTCCTACCGGCTTTAGCTGGTTAGGAGATATGTACATTAAACATACTAAAGGGCGGGGCAACGCCCGCTTTTTCAAAATTTTTTATCCACAGGTATCCTTTGCTATTGCGATCCCCTGTCCAAAATTACAGTTTACAAACAATTATTTACAGTTTTTTTATCTGAATTAGGTGCTTAGTTATGGCTCATTATAAGTTTCGGTTAATGGTGATTTGTGGGCGTTGCAGTGATCCGATGGCGCCTACTACGAACTCGTAATTTTTTTTGTACTACGGAACCACGGACGGATGGACGTACGAACAGACAGACGGTCACCTGGGTTTCAACTTTTCTCGTCATCTTGATCATTTAAATATATCTATACAACCCTATATCTATCTTGATTAGTTTTAGGTGATACGTAAAACCGTTAGGTGAACAAAACTATAATACTCTGTAGCAAGTGGTTGCTACTGTTTTAGAGTTGAATAATGAGGATCCGAGAGCTTAAGTTGAAATATGATATGTTTTTATGTTATTCAACTAATACATGTAAGATAGACAAAAGAAAATTGATCGAGTTTGTGGGTACTAGGAAAACTAATCAACCGATTTTTTTTTCTTTTTTAGCGCTAGTCCATTTTAATATTAGTACAAATTCTCTACTTAATTTCAAAAGATATCTTAGCATTATCTTGCACTATGATTTCCGCTTTTCCATATTATTCACATGCGTGAAGTACGTCAGAGATCCCAAGTTCGAAGCAAAAGATTGATAACTCGTCTTTTCGTGATCCCCCATAGCGGGTGTTTTTTACAGTGTGGTTTTCTCTTTTTTCGGAGTTGGTCTTTTCGACATCTATTACTTTATTTATACTAAGTTTAATTTGCCATTTTATAATAAACAGACTTTCTCAAGAATATTGTTTGCAAATTTACTACCAACAGTCACCGACTATCACTCGTATCGAGCAGACGTGTTTTTTTCGCGATCTTTTTTGCGCTTGGTTCTTTAACTGATTACTCAGTGTTTCTGTTCTTTTAGTTGATCTAATTGATCTAACCAGTACTTTCTAGAATACTGTTAAATATAGTGAATACAAGTTAACGGAAAAAAATGAAAAAAAAAACAATTTGAGTTTTTCCCAGTCTACCAGAAATACAAGTGAGAAATCCTAAATACATTATCATATCGTCCATTGACATAAATAAACCATTAAATAGGAATAATTGGTTTGCAATTCATTCTGCATTAAAAATAGTATGCAAAGAAATTATGAAAATTATAGAATTACACGACGGAAGCCTATGCATATTACTAGAAGACAAATCAACCGCCGAAAAGTTCATTTGTACTAAATTTTTACATGATGTCTGTGAAGTGAATGCAAAATACCATGAAAAACTCAATTATACTAAAGGAACAATATATGTTCCGTACTTATTCGATCTAAGTGAAGAAGAAATCATTAGTAATTTATCTGACCAAGGAGTTGTAGGAGTATATATGTATGTAAATTCTATAAAAACATAGATGGGAAACCAAAACATACCGGAGACTGTCTCCTTAACTTCCCAACCACATTGATGTCACATGGCATTCAGTCAAGGTTAGACCTTATTTCCCTAACCCCATGCAATGCAAAAACTGCGGTAAATTAAATCACACGGCGAAACGCTGCAAAAACCCAAAAATTTGTGAACATTGCAATTGCGCGGGAAACCATCCATCTTTTGACAGAATTTTTGGAATCAAAAGAAGTATTAAAATTACAAGTACAAAACAAATGTACAATGAAAGAAGCGATTAACATATTATATAATCAAACTCCATCAATTGCTGGTAGCCGTTCTGTCGCATCTATTATCAATAACCCAATTACAAATAATAACCAAATACACAACATCCAACATCAAGCATCATCTCCTTTCCTCAATTCACAAACAGTGATAACGGACTTTTCGAAATCTTATCATAGCGTATAACCGAGTACCAAAACCTTTTACCTGCTTAAAAAAACAATGAAAATCCTTCCCAAAACAACAGTCCAACAGAAACCAATAATACCTCATGTACCTCCACCTACAACAACGACGACGAACAACACATCAGCATCGAAAAAACAATTAATCCGAACCCAATTGCTTCACTCAATTCTCCTTACACTAGTCCTTCTTCCCATGCATACAAAAAAAACACACACTAATAAGCAAGACCCACAATAATAAACATATATACACAAACATAACAACATAATACTGCCACAATCGGCTAAATTTTTGTTTTTCAATGATTTCAATTTTGCAGTGAAACATCCACGGATACTTCAATAATTATCACGAATTACAGCTAATTACTAAAGGCTTGAGACCTTCAGTCTTATGTTTACAAGAAACACATATACGTCATAATATCTATCCTAAACCTCCATGTGGCTACAATAGATATTTTTTAATAACCCCCAGTACCAATACAGCAAGCAAGGTGTGGCAATTTTGGTAAAAAAAAGACATACCACATAAAATGGCTATCACGGATAATACCTTACTCACTATCGCTATTGAGATACTAATCAACCCTAAACTATAAATTTCGGGTTAAAGTTCGCAATAGTTTTTCTCACTGATTTCCGCTAAAAAATTGAGTTCCTCAAGGTTCTCCTTTATCTGTAGTTTATAAATGTACTACTGTGTCCAAAAAGGTGACATTGTATTTATTTTGAAAATTCTTTATTTATTCTACCAAATCAATTTCAACCCCTTCAAAGTAATCCCCTCCCGATGCAATGCACTTATGCCAACGGATTTTCCAATCTTCGAAACACTGGTTGTAGTCACTTTCTGGGATGGTCTTCAGTTCCGTCATCGCTGCGGCTTGAATCTCCTCTTTCGTATAAAAACGGTGTCCCCGAAGCGGTCTTTTGAGCTTGGTGAGCAGCCAGAAGTCGCACGCCGCCAGATCAGGTGAATACGGTGGTTGCGGAACGATATGGGTTGAGTTTTTGGCGAAATGATTACGAATTACGAGACCAGCATGAGATGGTGCATTATCGTGGTGTAAAAACCAAGAATTGTCGTTCCACAATTCCGGCCTTTTTAGGCGGATAGCGTTACGCAAACGACGCATAACGTTCAAATAATATTTCTTGTTGACTCTTTGACTGGTTGGAAGGAATTCATAATGCACAACACCACGATAATCGAAAAAACAGTCAACATGACCTTGATTTTTGAGCGACTTTGGCGCGATTTTTTTGGTCTCGGCTTTCTTTTGGCACGATATTCGCTCGATTGATCGGTTGTTCCTGGTAGTCGGAAAGCATCGTTTCACACATTTCAACGCGACGCCTTTTTTCCAAAAAATTCAATGTTTTCGGTACCAGTCGACATTTGACGTGCTTGAGGCCCAAAACATCCTTCGAAATGGTATTGGCTGAGCCTTTTGATATGCCAACTTCATCTGCAAGGTCTCTATTGTTAATCGACGATTTTCCGACACCAAATCTTTGATTTGTTGAACGTGAACTTCGTCGGTTGAGGTTGATGGTCGCCCTGGACACTCTTCGTCTTCGACACGTTCACGGCCGGCTTGGAAATCACTATACCATTTGTAAATATTTTTTTAGACATAGCCTCATCACCAAAGGCTTTCTGTACCACCCTCAACGTATCCACAGCAGAAAATTGATTCCGTAAACAAAATTTAATGCAAATTCTTTGCTCAACAAATTTCGACATCGCAAAAGACGAAAAACTCACTTTTAGCAGCTCACAAAATGACACGTATCTCAAACACTAATGAATATTTTGACATGAAATTTGACATAAATGTGACTGACAGTACTACCAACCTAAAAAAAAAAGTAATTTTCCAAATCCTTCGACGCGCGCAGTTGAAATTCAAATATGACTTTATTTTTTGGGCACATTAGTACGTCAGTATCAGAGACCTGCATTGAGTATGATCGATTCGGTTTGATCAGCCTCGCTCAAAACGGTCAAACTCAGCACAGCGGTGCGCTACAAAATTGTTTGATCGAGTTTCGTGCTCAAAACGAACGAGTTCGATCAGTTGTTTTGATTTCTCTGCTTACTGATTTACACTGATTTTTTGGTTCCTGTATGATGATTGGAAATTATTGTACAGAAAAACACCATCAAGTCCAATGATTGTGATTGAACCAATCAGATCGAGAATTGCCATGCGAATATGTATGTGCATAGTTTGTATGTACATATTTGTGTGTCTTAACGGAAACAAGTTGCGATGCATAAAATTAACCAAAACATTACTGCATACATTTTTTCATTTCTAACGCTTAAAACTAAAATTCAATTAATGCTTAAAATTAATAAACAAAGGTAATGCTTAAAATATTAGGGAACACAAATTTCAAATTTTTATCACTTCTTCATTGAGATCAACAAAAACTTAAAATTAAAAGAAGGTTTATTTTCTGGTTGCAATCTTAATCGCTAAAACTATTATAAAATGAATTTAAAAACAATAAGCTATCAACTGAACATGGTCCGAGCCTACTTCTTTTTTCAATTATAATATTTACAGCTAAAGAAAAAGAACTCTTAGCGTCTGCGCTGCTGGCAGGAACCACCCGGTATAACCAAACAGTATAATTATGATCGAGCTGAATGCAAGCAGCATTCTCGAACATTCTTTGCTGCTCACACAAGGCGTTCGATCGAGAAAAATCATTACGAAACAAGCAACAGTGATTGAAACTGAATGTTCGCACGATCGCTTACGATCATTCATTTTTGTTGAAGCAAAGTTTTCCGTCACAAAAAATTTGAGTCAATGATCGGGTATGATTGAAACAATTGTGATCGTTGCAGCTCTCTGGTCGGTATATACACCCAGAGAAATATTTATAAAGCCACCGTCAAATTTCATATTTTTCGTAGAAAAATTGCTGTAAGCGTTCATAGATTCTGCATTTTAAATTTACGGGACGATGTTTGAATTATTTCATATTCATTTAATATTTTAATCACAGTAGGCGCCGAATATTTAACAAGTACCGTTATCTCTAAACGAAATATTTATAAAGCCACAGGGCGCTTATTTGATTCCATTGTTATTTTAGTTGTGACAAATAGACTACATATGAGTTATTATTATTATTGCATAAGTAATTTAATTAACTATTTAATTTTATTAATTTTATTAATTTTTCTCGAAATCGTAAAGAATGCCTCGCGGAAAAGCTTTAACGGAAAAAGATAAAGGAAAAATTATGGCATATCATGAAGAGGGTTTGTCAAATCGAGTAATTTTAAGACGCTTAAATAGGTCGAAGGATATTGTAAGAATTTTTCTAAAATTAGTGGGAGGCCTCCAAAATTGAACGAAAGGCAAAAACGTAGCATTAAACGGCTTATCATGCAGGAAAATGTAAGTGCGAGAACAATAAAACAGCGAGTTAATTTGGAGATGGGAGTACGACGAGTACGTGAATTAGATGGTATTTATGATAAAAAATGCGCCAAACCGTCATTGACCGAAAAACACAAATTAGCCAGGCTTCGTTTCGCCGAAAAATATCACTTTTGGGACGACGAGTGGGAAACCGTTATTTTTACTGACGAAAAAAAATCAATTTAGATGGTCCCGATGGTCTCCAGAAATATTGGAGGCCCATAGAGTCTACTAGGCAGAAATGTAAGAGGCGAAGTTTTGGTCGAGGATCACTCATAGCTTGGGCTGGGATAACTTGCAGAGGGAAAACTCCAGTTTGCTTTGTAACAACAAAAATGGACTCGGAATACTACATTAAATTACTGGATGAAGTTCTAATTGATTTCGGAGAGGAATTTGTTGGAAGTGAATTAATTTTCCAGTAAGACAAAGCAGCGATACATCGTTCCAAGAAAACAGTTGATTTCTTCCTGGCTCGGAATATTAAATTTCTCGATTGGCCTGCAATTAGTCCCGACCTAAACCCTATTAAAAACGTTTGGTCCGTGTTATCAGCCATGGTTATCCATTCTTTAATTAATTCTATGCCCAGACGATTGGAAGAAGTTATTGCTAACATTGGAGATCATACATCTTATTAAACATTTCATTTTTCTCTTAAATACTAAAAATATAATGAATAATCAAAGTGGCTTGAGAAATATACGTACATATGTATGTATGTACCTTAGGGTGATTCAAAAAAAAAATTTTTTGTTTTTTTTAATTGGTACTCGGAAAAATGGGTTCCTAGAGACCTCTAAGAAAGCCTCTCCAAATATGAGTTTTTAATTGTAACGGGAAGGTCCTCCGCCTAACGGTTTTCTATTTTTTCTTATTATCAGATAGAAAAAATTATATCTCGCTTCCAACTACTTGAAAAAATATATTGTTAATTAGGTTTTGAAGGAAATTGAATGCTCTAAAATATGGTCTCTTATGATTTTTTCGTAAACCTAACCGTTTAAAAGATATTAACGGTTGAAATTTGACTATTTTTGGAAAAATTCTTTATTTCTTATTAATTTTATAACTCAATGAAAAAAAATTATTATGAATGATGAAACACATGGTTTTGTAGGAAATTTACTGCTCTATAAAAATGATCTACTATGATTTTTCGATTAAGTTAAGCGTTTACGAGATATTCATCGTCAAACATCAATGCATATTAGGGTGGATCAAAAAATCATTGAGTTATAAAATTAATAAGAAATAAAAAATTGTACCAAAAATAATCAAACTTTAACTGTTAATATCTTTTAAACGGTTGGGTTTACGAAAAAATCATGAGAGACCATATTTTAGAGCATTCAATTTCCTACAAAACCTAATTAACAATATATTTTTCAAGTAGTTGGAAGCGAGATATAAATTTTTCTATCTGATAATAAGAAAAAATAGAAAACCGTTAGGCGGAGGACCTTCCCGGTACAATTAAAAACTCATATTTGGAGAGGCTTTCTTAGAGGTCTCTAGGAACCCATTTTTCCGAGTACCAATCAAAAAAAACAAAAATTTTTTTTTTTGAATCACCCTAATGTACCTATAATACTTCAATATTAGTCATAACCCTAACTCATAACTAATATTTGATAATTATATGTACAAATTAATGTAATCCCTCAGCCGAAGGCCCTGTCGCTAGTACTGTTATATTTGATAGGTAGTATAATTATTCATAATTGTATTTCCTTTAATAAATAAATAAATAAATTTACTACCAAAATAATGGTTCGGTTCGCGCGACACATCGTATCGCTTGAATGGGTATGTTAGTAAATGAAATTTCGCATTCGGAGTGATGAATATAAACAATTTACTATGAAGACGCCGTTACATCTCCAAAAAGTCACTGTTTGGTTTACTCTAGAGACAGAGGGAATCATTGGTCTACATTTCTACAAAGATGAAGTTGGGCCTGACGTTACAATCAATGGTAAAGTGCATAGAGCCATGATTAATGACATCCAACGGCCTGGGTTTGTGACGTTTGTTGCGCAGATTGTCGCCTTCATTTCAGGAAGATATTACTGACATTACGGGTCGAATTTAACGCATTATTTCCAACTCTCCACTTTTGCCTTCAACAGTCAGAACGAGGCAGTTGAACGTTCGCAGTCATGGAGGGGTCAGGGAACGAAATGCCACATAATTATTTAAGACTATATTGTGTTAAAAATCATTGATTAGCGATTTTTCCACATTTTTTTCAATGTAGAGTAGTTTGTTTCGGTGCGTAAATGTACAGAGAGGATGCTTTTCCAACTTGTGAACGCGCCACGTATATTTGGGAGTGTTAAAAACATATGTAGCATTTGCGAATTTATGTCACACACTTCTAGCGGCTATCCTTGTGTCCTGTTGATGGTCATCTCAAATGCAATTTTCACTGGAAACGGAATACGTTTGAACTGAAATGGCAAATCGTTGGAACTCAAAGGAATTCGTATAATCAAGCAGTCTGCCTCCTTGTATTCGATAACTGCGATCACAATCAAACCAATTCTTATCAAATATGATTTAAAGTGTCCTCGGCAATGTCATTTTTGTTCGTATCCCATAATTGACGCGGATTTGAAGGTTGATATGTTGCAATGATCATCGCAAAAAGTGTACGAACTTCAATGGTATGCGAAGTAGCTAGCGGATCGTCCATCGTTTGATTCCAGCGATTATCATGTTCCAGCAATTGCAATTGTTGGCATGCTTCTCAAAAAGTTGCACACATCGTACTATTCACAGTACGCATTGACTCAAGTGAAATTGAACAGCGTACATTAACAAATAGCAACCGAAGGTAGAAGCGATCGTCGTTTTTCGAGTGGATTGTGTAAATTCGTCCTAAGGCATTAGTTGAGAACACACCTGGATATCAATCTAGTGGTTGGCCTTGATTTCAGCGTAACTATTCCTTCGACGATGTATTCCATTTCTAATATCAAGTAATTTCCGAATAGAGCAATGTTCTCGCAAATATAGTGTTTCGTGCATTTATTTTCAGACATACAGACCGAAGTGGGATTATGGTGTCCGCAAGGTCCATGAACCATATTGGTTTTCATCACTTCGTATAGTACTGGATCTTTCTCTGGATCAGGAATTTCCGAAGAAATGATTTCATCAATTTGATCTGGTGTAACCCACATCCACCAACTTAAAAAGTATGTGTCCGTGCGGCAAATCTCTTATTTTGCCCCTCAACAGAATACCGACCGATATTAGCGCCGCCTCTTTGTGGCATCGTAACAAATTTCAATATGTATTTTTACTCAATAATTTTCAATAATTAACTTTTTGAATAAAGAAGCGACAGAAATTGAACAATTCAAATAATTTACAAATAAATTAGCTGGAAAACAAAAAAAAAAATAAAAAAGTGATATGGAAAAGCCACTTTTTTTGGAAATTTTCGCTCGTAAGTTCGTTAAAAATGAACTTTTTCTCGGTTTAATCAGCTATAGCCCAACTTATTAATACGCTTTTATTAGCTTCAAGTTTAAGCAGCTCACCAAAACGATGCGCTTATAAGTATGCAACATCTATATAAAACTAGTTTTGGTGACATTTGAGTTTCATTTATATACTGAAATATTGTATATGTATGTATATCATTGAAGAAAGTATACTTTATATAGATATATGTATATAACACCGCGCACCAGAAGAAATTATATCAAATAATGCAAAACATGTGACTTTTAGGTAATAAAAAAATTAATACTTACAATAAAATTTTTTTAGTATAAAAAATTCAGATACTAGTTTTCAAAACGCCTCCGAAAAGCAACTGCAATAGAAAATCCCTTTTTTTTCAACTTTGGAAGTCATGTCGATGTGAACTTTTCAAAAATTGTCACCGAATCTAATGGCGGAACATACGATTTCAGTTATATTCGTTTATATTTCAGAATGCGTAAAAATTTAAAATAGACAAAAAAAAATTCGACCTACCTAATATTTGAACCCCTCTACCTGAAAAAATGGAAAACGAGACAATCCACCTACCTAATTTACCTACTTTCCGGGTCGACCACTTGAATTATAAGTGCTAGTCAAGAACAATAGAAAAGGATTAAGCCAAGTTTGTACCGTTACTTTAGGTTCCCGCGGGACATCATAAATATCAGGAATATATGAGGTATACAATCAAACGAAAAAAAAGAACAGTCACAGTGTACTGTTATGACAATTTGAAATTATAAGCGAAATATATTTACATAGATTTTCAAAATGTCTGTGTGTCGTATAGTATATTTGATTAAAATATTTTCATTATAAACTAAGAAATTTATTTTACTTAACGAATTGTTTATACAAAAAAACAGCAAATCTCAGCGATAGAATGGAAAGATCGTCAGAACTGCCTAATTAATGATTTACTTAACCAATACTACATGTCATAGTTCATATTTTAACAAATTTGGGGTTTCTTACAACAAACTAAAAAATTAAAAATAAATATAGTTAAAAAAAAACTTAAAAAAAACACGTTATAAAAGCATATCAAACTAAAAGGTTAAAAATAATTCTTTGTATAAACTAACAATAATATTGAAGGAAAATTTCCTGACTTACTGTGAGAAAAGCGTGGGGTACTTTGTGACATATTTTTCATATATCGAGTATTCCCTCGGTAGTTGGCGCAGATTGTGGGGTCTCCCTTTTTGTTGATTGAGCAGAATACACCTAAATTCCAATCGTTGGGCATGCTTTCGTCCGACCATATTTTGCAAAGAAGCTGATACACGCTCCTTATCAGTTCTTCGCCGCCGTGTTTGAATAGCTCATCCGGTAATCCATCGGCTGGAGAAGTGTTCCCTCCATAATACTAGTCTGCTCTTGGCATCGGTCACTAGGCCACCTTTGGGGGTTCTACAAGGGTACGCTCCGTTCTTGGAACTATCTGTTGGCCGCCGCATTTTTTCGTAGAATTTTCGAGCATAACCCTTGTCGGCCAGCTTGTCATGCTCTTCATACCCACGTATTTCAGCCTCTTTCATTTTCTGTATGCAAATGCGTCTCGCTTCCCTCTCCTCTCTCGATATCTATCCTATCCCGCACGTGTTTTGGTCGATCGGTAACGTTGCGAGATAGGCAGCCTGTTTTCTCTCCGCTGCAACACAGCACTCCTCGTCGTACCAGCTGTTCTTTTGCATTTTTCGAAAACCAAAGTTGTTGACGAGTGCTCTTAGAGAGCAGGAGTGCAAATCGAGTAGAAATTCGTTCGGCTGTCTGTAGTGATTGCAGCTTCTCGACGTCGAACCTTCCTTGTGGTTGCTGACCTGCGATTTTTGCTGCACAGAGGCGGGTGCGTATCTTGGCTGAAACAAGGTAGTGGTCCGGTCGATGGTAGGACCTCGGAGCGAACGCACATCTTCCGTCTATCACAACATAATCGAACTGGTTGGTAGTACTACAGATAACCATATTTCAGTCCCCGGCAAAGTCGATCAGCCTCAACCCATTTGGGGATGTTTCCTCGTGGAGGCTGAATTTTTCCGACCGTAGTGCCAAAGATACCTTCTTTGCCCACCCTGGCGTCTCTCCCCCACCACGAATCCCACACCAAACTTGCGCTCCTTTATATGGCCACTGTAGTAAATGCCATAGGGACCTACTCGTCTCAGTCCTTGTCCCGTCCATCGCATTCACTTTAACTCATCCGAGGCTTGTTGTTTCCTTTCATTGGGTGTGTTTTTTACGTGGCGGGTCCCAAACCCAACGCACAGCCCTAAGTTGGGAATATTTCGCTTTCTCACTTTAGCTCGTCTCAAAACGGATGTTCTTAGGCTACCCAGAGGATACTTGGTCAAAGACCGGAAGTCGTGAGCTGCTTGAGTCATATGTAAAAGAATCGTTTCTGGCCACTCCCAAGTGAATGCCGATCAGAGAACTTTCCTCACTTGCGTGATCTTCTATACATGACTCCATCCTCCTCAACATGGCCTCTGCCCATGGAAATAAAAGTGAGTTCGCGCGGCATGTATGTATCTGAACATTTTAACAAAATAATTCGAAATTTCAGTGTGTTTAAATCAGCTGTTAATAGCAGCTCAACCAAAACCCAAAATACATATTGTATATTGTACGTGAAGGGTTGTTATGGAATTAAATATAACTCCATAGGTTTCGCCATCACCAGACAATAATGCTATTCAACATATCTGGAACTCATTGGAAACCCGTATTCGACAGCATCGAATTTCATCAAAAAAGTGCCTAAAAGCAGCCTCATCGACTTAGGGGTCAAAATATCCGGAAATAATACTAGGAATCGAGTGGGGAGTATGCGTCGACGTCTGGGGACAATAATTGCAACACCATGAATGTCAAAAAAATTATAAATACATCTAAAACTATTCTAAAACTATTGTAATTACAGTTGATTCATATAAATAATCATTAGTTCGATATGAATTAGGCGCATTTTAAGCTTTAGCATTAATTTTTTTATTTGTGTAAACAAAAAATTATATGCTATATTTAATGTTAAATACTCGTATACATCTTTTGAAATGGATAGAAAAAAATTTATTCATTTGATAACAAATAAACGTGTCGTAATTTAATAGAACTAGGTGTATGTAAACTTTATTGACTCACTGTATGTGGTTTCACCAAAAAGGTAAGCGGTGCCACGCCCATCGTCTGATTTTGATCGCGGCTGTTTTCAAAACTTCTTATACCACCTTGGGGAAAAAATTTAATGCCTGTAACGTATTGAGTTATTGATTCAATGCTAGTTTGGCAGTTTTTAACAGTACTGTTATATGAAATGAGCAGGGTTATCCATTTTCACGCTGTCGATAGAAGTCTAGCTTTACTGGTTTTACCCACGGCTACTCCTACTACGATTCCTGTGCCAAATATGGTACTTGGTCAAATTTCGGTTATGAGCGTTTTGTGAGCGTGACAGTGGTCGGATTACGCCCATCTACGAACTCTATCTCTATTAGGTTTAGGTAACACATTCAACCGTAGAGTGGACAAAACTATGAAACCTTTAGCGACAAATATCTTCAAATGAAATAGGTATACTCGATAGTATATTTTGAAGCAGTTTTATATGCAAAAAATACTCTCAGAAATGATGAAAATCATTAAAAGTTATATATGAGAGTTAGGGGTAGTGTTCCATTTGATTCATTTTTGCCAAAAACTACGTATTAATATGCCACATACTAATAAAATATTCCCAAGGTTTCATTAAGGTATTTCACATACAATCAATAGTTATATGGGGGTTATTTGAAATTTTAATTTTATCCATTTCATTCGCAAATATACATTCTTGTAAACCATCTACATTGTCATTGAAATACCTCACATATTAGTTCGTTTTTTTATCAGATTTTTGATACACAGATATACCTATCAACAGGAAGGGAATTTATTTTTTTTTTAATTTTCAGCTTTAGCCTATTAGGGTTTAATAGGATAAACCTTTTAGAGGGTGGGGCCATGCCCACAGCTGATTCTGGATTTTGCGATCGCTTGTGCCATATCACAGTCCCATATCTGATTTAGTGCTTAGTTATGGTTTATACTTTGTAGGTTTTTGTTTAATGGCGTTTTGGGGGCGTGGCGTCCATCTACGAACTCTGCTAAGGAAAATGTGTTCCAAGTTTGATCAGGATATCTTAAGTTTTACTCAAGTAACAGTTTGCTCGGATGGACGGACAGACAGATTGTTACCAAATTTACACATTTAAAGTAGCCGGCACGGATTGTATATTTCTCGTTCTGCTACAGAGCGGTGTAAATCTGATATCCCACCATTGTGCAAACATACTTAATTCATGTGTCCGTTTAGCGTGCACACCCAGAAGGTGGCAGGAAGCCCAAGTTATCTTCAAACCGAGACGGAGACAGTAAAACTACTCATTGCCGAAATATTTTAGACCAATCACTCTAACATCCTACTACTAGAAAGTTGGACGATCTCATCAAAAGACAAAACCAGAAAGGTGCATATTTTCAAAAGAAGATAACGAATTTCGTAATTCGTAATTTAGTGATGTTTTTCGAATCTGGAACTCCTGTAGAAGAGCTATTGTCCTTAAGGGGTATAACGGGATATTAGGGGACAATAGCCCCTTGGCTCTACGATCCGAATCATTTTATACTACCAGATGGTGCGGTGGTATGGTGGATGGCATTATCAAGAAAAAGCCGCGTAACACCCATGGAAGAGGTGCAACGAGCCTGCTTACTGGGGATGCAATGCTTACGACCAGGCGACTCAAGAATTAGGTCATTGGTGTCCGACTCGGAGTCATCACGGACATGACATCATGTCCGACCTTGTTTACGAACTCGGTTACATTGAGTTTGCGATTTGTATAGTACGAGTATATGCTCAATGCTCCAACTTAAGCGAACTTGGGCAGCCGGGAGGAAAAGAATAAGGACTTTTATCAAATCCACGGAAGTACTAGAAAAAGCCTAATACGGTTAATACCCAGTCCAAGGAATAATGGAATCAAATTACTAATTTATTGTATCAGAATTCACTATAAAAAGGCTAACAAATTGGGGGAAGCGATGCCAACAAAGGTGTCATACGGTAACTGAAGCGAATCGTGGTCATACGAGATATTAGTTAAGGGTGAAAATATTTTTTATTGCAGCCAAATAAGCAGTAGTAAAATATTTCCAGTTGTTTTTGTGCTGTTACTGTTGTTAATTCATTGAAGTGTCCTTGATGTAAAAATATATATACATATATATATTTATTTAATTTGCAAGAATTAAAGTTCTTGCATAAAGTAACTTTTCAGAGGTAAGGGTGTTAATTATTTTGTGAAAAAGTGCATATAAATAGTCGTAACTTCGTCAATTTTCCTTCAATCGACTTGAAATTTTGGCATAATATTTCAATTATGCATTCATTGAGAATAAAAAATTAAAAACCATAATAAAAAAACAAAAAAAGAAGGCTAAGTTCGAGTACAACGGAACATTTTATACTCTTGCAAATTATAGGAATATTTTCATTAACTACAACATTGTCTTACAACTTTTTTAACATTTTAAAATAAATTATCATACCACTCAATAATACTCCTCAGAAGAACAGCTAATGACCTTTATAGCATAGGGTTTTATGTCCTCAGTAGGTAGAATGCTAAATTTTTGTAGTGTTGCTTGTCTTGCATAAGAGTCATTTTTAATACCCTAAATTTATTAATACTTAACATTATCTCGCAATTATCGCAATAAATAGTTCAATTGTTTCTTTATATAATGCCAATTTTCTTTGAATAACTGCTATCGCAGTTTGTATTCAATGCCTTAAAAATGTTAGAACAGCAGGTAAAAAAATTACAAGTTCAAACTACCTACTACTTTTGGCATAAAAACTTATAATGTTTGGAAATATTTTGTAGTATTGAGGCTCACCTGTGCCAAGAAAGTCCTTTTTATACATTCGCCTTTACTATAATTAAATCAAAATGTGCGCAAATATCCCCAACGACTTGCTTTGCCAGCAGCAGCCACCACCACCCGAACACCCGTTGAGACCCGTAACCCAGATGCAACAAATATTATATTTCTACCATAATAGTAGGGAAGTGTATAGTTTCAGCGCTGGACCACGTACATCTATGATATTTGTTCTGAGACATGTGCACATCAGAAGTCCTTATGAATATTGATGGAAGTGGCGCGATGAACATGGCAAATATAGTACAAAGACGAAAAGGTTGTTAAAAACCCTGTAATATAATTGATTGTTATTTACTTATAAGGCTAAGTGTTTCACTAATAATTTAAATACTTAATGTAATATTAATTATTTTATGTACAAGTATATATGTATGTATATTTTGGTTTTTTGAAAATAAAAGAAATCATATGGATATAGGGTTATACCTGTATATATAATATAAATACTCAGGATGGTGAGACAAGTTGAAATCCGGATGTCCGCTTGTCTGCCTGTTCTTACTGTAACTTAAGTAAAGTCTGAGATGTTGAAATGAAGCTGGGTACATGTGTCGATCTACGAGTTTGTAGATCGGCGTAATCGGACCACTGCGACACCCCGCTCCCTAAGGGGTTTAGCGTATATACCTCTGAAACCACTAATATTAAAACAACCCAATTCGCCAAATTTAAAATCCTAATCACACTTTAAAACTGGAAATCGGATAATAATTCCGCACGCTCTCATTATAACGGTACTGTTAAGCGCTAATACTGTTATAAATCAAAAACTAAATACGCCAGAGACATTCAAGTCTATCCCTGGTATGAAAGGGCTTTATGGGAAGCCGGGAAAAAATGGGCCTAGCTTTAAGTAAAATCTCAAATCTCGATACCCGCGCGACAGATTTCAATTATATTCGGCTGATAGCATCTTCTGCCATCTTATATTGCAGTGTAAAAATGAGTGAAATCGGACCACGACCACGCTAAATTCCTATATAACAAAATGTTCAATTCCTTTTTCCCTTTCCAGTAAATCAAAAAACAATTAACATAAACAGATAAAACGAATAGTGCCTTTGAAATATGCCACCTAATGACCAAAAAAATCTTACATTTTTTATGTTATACATACTTCGAGCGTTTTAACACACGAGCGTTATTTGTGTTGTTTACAGTTACTTAAAATATTCATCTCGGCCAAAATATGAAATTCAATTGCGAACATGTTCGCGCGATATTTTTTTACAGCTTTCGACGTTGCCTTGGCAACGATGAACTTAATTCAATTATTGCCAGCGAAGCTCAATCAAGGTAAAGTATTTATCGATGGTATGATGAGTTCAATCGATGCCGTAGAACCCTCAGTGAAATATTTTCTAAACGTCGTCTAAAATCAGTTGTTATTCCGGAAACTATCGATGCTATGTGGAAAACGATATTGCAAGGTCGTGATATGATATATCGTGGGATTGTGGCAACTATAAACATTAGTAGGACCAGCATACATTCAATATTGCATGAACATTTGATTATAAAAGACAGATCACTCTTCACGACAACAATGCGAGCTCTCACACATCAACTAAAACAACTGCAATCGTGGGCTTACCCACCGTATAATCTTGACACCGAATTATTCCCATACATAAAAAATAATTTAAGACTCGGTCGATGTGTTCAAAACGCATGTTTTGGAGATACCTCAAACAAAGTAGAAAAATTGCTTCGAGACTTGGTTCAAACGTATGCAAAAGTGTATAGATATTAATTGAGAATATTTTGATAATCAATAAAACGATTTTCGAAGATTAGAATTTGTTTTTGTTCTCTAATCCCGATATAAAAGGCGTTAACATACTAAAACTGTAATTTGTTACAGATGGATGGCATTACTGGCCCACTTTTACGTGAAATGCTATTTCGAAGGAACTCCTCGACCAATATGAACCGAATTCATGAACGCCAGCAGCTGTACACTCTTATAAAAGATTGTACCTGCTCGATTAAGTTCTGCAGCTCGAATAATTTTCTCCAGTAGCAGATTGAAGAAGTCGTATGATAGGGAGTCGCCTTGTCTGAAACCTCGTTTGGTATCGAACGGCTCGGAGAGGTCCTTCCCGATCCTGACGGAGCTTTTGATGCTGCTCAACGTTATTTTACACAGCCGTATTAGTTTTGCGGGGATAGAGGCAGCTCCTTTTCGTGCAGTTGAAAGCAGCTTTGAAATCGACGAATAGGTGGTGTGTGTCGATTCTCCTTTCACGGGTCTTTTCCAAAATTTGGCGCATGGTGAATATCTGGTCGGTTGTTGATTTTCCAGGTCTAAAGCCACACTGATAAGGTCCAATCAGTTTGTTGACGGTGGGCTTTAATCTTTCACACAATACGCTCGATAGAACCTTGTACGCGATGTTGAGGAGGCTTATCCCACGGTAGTTGGCGCAGATTGTGGGGTCTCCTTTTTTATGGATTGGGCATAGCACACTTAAATTCCAATCGTTGGGCATGCTTTCGTCCGACCATATTTTACAAAGAAGCTGATGCATGCTCTCCATCAACTCTTCGCCTCCGTGTTTGAATAGCTCGGCCGGCAATCCATCGGCCCCGCCGCTTTGTTGTTCTTCAGGCGGGTAATTGCTATTCGAACTTCTTCATGGTCGGGTAATGGAACGTCTGCTCCATCGTCATCGATTGGGGAATCGGGTTCGCCTTCTCCTGGCGTTGTGCGTTCACTGCCATTGAGCAGGCTGGAGATGTGTTCTCTCCGCCATTTTAGTACGCTCTGGGTTACAAGATCATCTCTGGGGGTTCTACAAGAGTATACACCGGTTTTGAAACCTTGTTAGTCGCCGCATTTTTTTCGTCGAGTTTTCGAGCATTACCCCTGTCGGCCAACCTGTCAAGCTCTTCGTACTCATGCATTTCGGCCTCTTTCTTTTTCTGTCTACAAATGCGTCTCGCTTCCCTCTTCAACTCTCGGTATCTATCCCATCCCGCACGTGTTGTGGTCGATCGTAACGTTGCGAGGTAGGCAGCCTGTTTTCTCTCCGCTGCGACATGGCACTCCTTGTCGTACCAGCTGTTCTTTTGCACTTTCCGTAAACCAATGGTTTCGGTTGCAGCTGTACATGTCGTCCCACAGTTCCCTTATACCGAGTTGTTGATGAGTGCTCGCAGAGAGCAGGAGTGCAAGCCGAGTAGAAAATCGTTCGGCTGTCTGTTGTGATTGCAGCTTCTCGACGTCGAACCTTCCTTGTGTTTGTTGACGTGCGTTTTTTGCTGCACAGAGGCGGGTGCGAATCTTAGCTGCAACAAGATAGTGGTCCGAGTCGATGTTAGGACCTCGGAGCGCACGCACATCTAAAACACTGGAGACGTGTCTTCCGTCTATCACAACATGATCGATCAGGTTGTTAGTTTTTCGATCCCGATGGATGGAGGATGGAGTCATGTGTAGAAGTTCACGAAAGTGAGGAAAGTTCTCTGTTCGTCATTCACCTGGGAGTGAAGTTGAAGTGAAGGAGCGCAAGTTTGTTGGGAGAGAGAGACTCCGTCGCCGAGGGGTACCCAGAGGCACGAAAAAATGAGAATTTTCAGTATTTTTTTGCTATTAAATCGTGTTATTTTATAAAAGTAGTAATATGGCATTATTATAGAATGTGTTGACTTGAAGTTATGAAAACTTCAAAAAAGTTGTTTGTGTTGACCCTGTTCCAGAAAAAGGTACTTGCGATGACAACGATAAGTCCTTGGAGATTCATCTAAAATCATGACATAAAAAATTAGCTTTAAAAATAAATAATCCTGGGCCTGATCGAAATTTTTTTTTTCATAAATTAACAAATTGAGAAAAAATTAACAGTTAATTGGTCTTAAATTTTCGAAAAAATAAAAATCCTTCGATCAGGCCCGAGTTTATTATGTATTCTAAAAGCTGTATTAATTTTATCATATCTACTGAGCGGATTTCGAGTTACAGTTGTCACCGGTTCAAAAAACATAGTTTTTGAGAAAAACGAGATAAGATTTGGAATATGAAAAGAATGTTAAGTTCCAAATTTTGTCGAAATCGGTCAGTCGGGTCCTGAGGTATAGGATTTCATCTGAAAGTGGGCAGTGCCACCCCCATTGTCCAATTTTCACACCGGCTCTTAAAGAGCCCCTTATACCATCTATATACCACCCGTATAGAATAATTTTGCAGGATTTCAGTATTTAATTAAAAAAAAAACAGTACTCATAAAGACGGGGAAAATGTTTAAGCTTATATGTTAAGTAGAAACCATGTAGTTTACTGAGAAAAGTAATTCTTAGCTCGACCTCGCCCGACACTATAACAAAAACACTAATTTCTAAAAAATTAAAAAAAAATAGTTTTTTTAATGATTCATTGTTTTCCAGAAAAAAACATAATAATACATTAATCAAATTAATCTTTATGTCATTAATACGAGTATTAAATACATACCATGTTGTCCAGAATCCATAAAAAATATTTTCCAGAATTCACTTCACGCAACACAAAAAACCACTTGCAATTTCGAGAACAATGGAGAGTTTCGCGAATAGGCACGTGCGTTCTGAACGAAGTCTAGGTTCCGACAATTTGTGTGGCAAAATAGCGGGCTGAAGGTCATTCATATAATCCGTTCATTGTAGAACGGTTATTTAGGTACTAAAAAATGAAATTTGGAGTATCATCCCTGAAGTTTGTAATTTTCATTTTTGTCCTACGCTATGTGCGTTGCTTCTGGGAAATTTCGGCTGTTTAGCGATTAACTGTTAAGGTTATCTTTGTTTTAGTCGGCTCATGCTTAGTTATTACGGTACTTTTATGTGTATTCTTAAGGCCCAACTATAATGTGCATAAGCTAGCTTAATCCAGCGTAAGCAACTGTCCGAATACACACAAATGTCATTTGCTTAAGGAAAATTCGAAACTGGTCGCATTTTCCGTACGGAATCAGCTGTTTTCGCTTTTTGTCAACTGATACATCATTTTGAATTTGAAAATGAAAAGGACGAAGAGTGTTTTGTCAACAGATATCATTTTATATTTGAATATGGAGGACGACGAACGCTTTATCCAGAACTTAATAGATAATATTTAAAAAGGAAATGTTTGTACGACAAACGAGATGCTTCTTATTTCAATCGTACAAACAAAGAAAAGGCATGGAAGGCAACCGAAGAAATATGCGGTAAAAGTGGTATGTATTAACACTGTTATAGGAATATGTATTTTATAATTAAAAGAGCAAGAATGCAAACATAGATAGAATCTACTCCGGGAGCACTTCTGCAAGGAGATAAAAAGGTTAAAAGCTCCATCAGGTAGCGGAATGAGCTACTTAGATGAATGGCGGTTTTTAAAACCTATGATGTTTTTGAAAGACTCCGTCACAACGCGTCGGTAGGTACTCTGTATAAATTTTAATGTTTTTAAATATAACTTTTTCATTGTGAAGCACTCGTGAGAATGCAGAAGCAAATACAGACTCAGTCTTGGAGTCATCAATGAGTGATAGTTTTAATGAAATTTCATGGCCACTTCCAAAGAAAAATAAAAGTCTCTACCTAGAAAGTCTCTACCAAAAATTTGGCGCAACAATGAGAAAATTTAGAAAAGCGAATGGCGGCGCCGGCAGATGTGAAACAAACGAGGTCTTTATGGCGACGGTTTTGAGTCTGATGAAAGACCTGCCAGTGTAAGTTAAAGACGTTTTCCAAGAGAAATTGATAATGGAGTTATATCTCTTACGTAAAGAAAACAGACATACATGAAATTGGGCTGCGATTTAGAGTAGCATCCCCGGATTGCGGGGATAAAATGGGTATCAGTGGAAAGGTGACGTTCTCCAGATTACGCAGACTTATAGTTTTTAAGATATTTGCATTTAAAATTAGAAAACTTCTACGCTGAGGAGATAAGTCAGCATGCACTCCTGGCGAAATCTCCAACTTGTTTGCTGATATATCCTCTCATTATCTTTAATAAGTCTCTCTCCTCTGGGAATTTTATCTCTGACTTTCTCAAAGGTGGTAGAAAGGAATAGTCTCCAATTACAGACCTATTTCTAAAGTTTCTACTATTTCGAAAAATTTTTGAGTGTTCTGTTAAAAATAAAATATTTTTTTGCAGTAAATCAATAATTAATGTCAATCAGCATGGGTTTGTCTCGGGACGCTCCACTGTATCAAACTTAGCGGTTTTTAGCGATTATTGTGTGTCTACACAGATTTCTCTAAGGCCTTTGATAAAGTTTCACACAATATTCTAATTAAAAAATTATCATCTTTAGGATTTCACTCGGTCTTCTTGCAGTGGATTAAATCATATTTACACAATAGACGATGCCCATTGCGTCTTCGGGAGTGCCACAAGGAAGCGTTTTGGGTCCACTTCTCTTTGTGCTATTTATCAACGACATCTCCTGTTGCTTCTCTTTCGCTAACTTCCTGTTATATGCAGATGACTTAAAAATTTTCGCAATAATCAAAAACCCACAAGATGTACTCAAACTTCAGTGTGATATTGATACTTTTTATGATTGGTGCCTGAAATCGAAGCTTTTTCTGAATTTAGGTAAATGTACTCAAATCTCGTATGGAAGGGGACGTAGCATCTTATCTTCAAGTTACAATATTTCAAATTGCGTCCTAAAATGCTTAACTGAATTTAAAGATCTTGGAGTAATCTTTGACAACAGATTTTCTTTCAGTAATCACATCAACTACATCACTTCGTCCGTTGAAATGCTTTTTTTCCGACCCCTACACGTTAAAATTACTATATACATGTTTTGTTCGGTCCATTTTGGAGTACGCAGTGTTCATTTGGAGACCATATTGCATTTCGTCAATTAATAGGATCGAGCGTGTTCAAAAGATTTTTCTTAAATGCGCTCTCCGCTCCTTAAAGTTCGTTGACCCAATACCATCGCACACATCTCGCTTATTGCTTCTTCATTTCTCTGCCTTTCATTTGTTACAATTTAATTAATGGAGATATTGATTATCCCTATTTACTAGGGAAAATTAACTTAAATACTCCTCATCGGTGTCTTAGATCTGTTTCCCCATTTTACTATAAAAAGGAAAGTACTAATTTCGCTGGATACGCTACTCCCAAGCGCGCTATGCGGGAGTTTAATACGAGTCTAAGTTATCTATCTATTTCTACCTATTTAACTGTAATTTAATTCTCCATTAGTCTGTAAGAATCAATGTTCATAGACTTAAATAAATAAAATAAATGGTATTGCCATATCTGCCCAGTTGTCAACGAAAGAAGTCTGAACACCCCGCTGTTGGATCGACCAGGGTTATTTTTTGGAAGCGCGGCCGAAAGCCTCCAGTGTAGAAATGAATTATACGCGAAAGAACTCTGAAAACCTTGGTGTTGGTTCGACCAGGGCTATTTTTTTGAAGCGCGGCCGAAGGCCGCCAGTGCAAAAAGGAGTTCTACGAGAAAGAACTCTGAACTCCCGGGTGTTGGATCGATGATGAAGGATTCCACAGAATTCGATCAACTAGAATAATTTTTTAAATCTTGGATAAAAAGTTGTAATAACTCCCTTTTTCACACTTCATTTTCTTTAAAGGGAATAATTCTAGCAACAATTGTACAGTTAATTTTCAAACTAAGTACTGTTTCTTTTTTTTGTTTCGCTTTTACTTTTAAATTTGGTGAATCAATTAGCAAGTGTGGTTAGTGATTTTTAAATATTTTCATTTCTTCAAATTGTTTTTTTATTAAACCGAAAAAAAAATTTAAAATATGTGCACAACGATCAGGTATGTTATCAAATATTTCTAAATTTTTATTAAGTATTCTCTGTAGATTTCGATGAACCTTCCACCAGCCGCGGGGTACGTAAAAGTGCATCGAATGTTCCCACCGTTGCAGAACTAAGAAAAATGTGGAACATAGCCAAAGTTGTGAAGACGTTTAGCACATGGGAGAAGTGCATTGCCTTTGCGGAACAAGAGAGCTAAATTTTAAGCAGTTATTTGTGCCGCAAGCATAAAACGCCCATGATCCCAACTATATCGGGGAATAATACGGTGGGGTCTTTTAGATGCCGTAGAGGTAGTTGCCGTTCGCTGGCTGCTGTATCGAGGGCCAAGGAACTTGGTTTGAAAATGCGAAAATACCATTGCCTCAGATAAGGCGTTGCGCAAGTGAAAACGCTCGTTAATGAAAAAAGCAACTCTGTAAGGCGACAAGCGCATTGGAAATTGCGTTTTGTGCATTTATTTTTACCCCTTTGCAATGGAACCACTCTGTATTGCGTAAACGAATGTCAAATCTGTGCGTTTAACGAATTTTTGATTCCATATCAAACCTGCAAGCGCAACGGACAAAAAATTTAAGTTTATAAGGCATATTTGTAGTTTTAATTAAAAAAAAAAATTATTTAACATTCTAAAAATAAACAAGCAAAACTAACACAATTCGAAATTTTAATTAATTATATGAAAACTCGTGCGGAACTTTCAAAGGACAACTGAAAACTGTGGACGCGAAAAATGTTGCAAATAATTTATGGAAAGAGTTGGTATGTGACCTTAATGCTCCGGGGCCACCATCGCGCGATGTTTTACTCGTAAAATGGAAAAAGGTAAAAAAGATTAATTATAAATGATTTTTGAAGCACATATTACTTAACTATTGAAAGGTTTGGTCGGATTATAAAACCCATTTGAAAGCAAAAATGCGGCGGAACAAACTAAGTATCTCTGGAACTGGTGGTAGTCCTCCAAGTCATTGCTCCTTAACACCGTTGGAGGCGCAGGTTAGTGACCTCCTGGCAATGGAAATATCCGTCAGTGGAATAAGCGGCACCTCAGAATTTGGTGCAGCACAGTTAACGCAGCCAAGTGGGTCAGACATCACAACCGACGAATTCCGACAGAATGAACCAACGCCAGTGGATGAAATGCCACATTGTTCACGTCGAAGAGTCGCTCCGCAAAGCAAGAGAGCCTTTATAATAAGCAGGTGGATAACCAAATCGCTTACCACAAAGGTTCATTAAAAGTGTTGTCTGAAACTAATGAAAACTTAAAGGTGATTTCAAAATGTATGAAAAAAACATAAAATGGGTAAAAGAAAATATACGAGTAAATTGGCTGTTGAAAAATTCGAACACAAAAAAGGATTGATTTGGACAAAACAAAACTAAAATTTGCAACATTAAAACTAAAAAAGCAAATGCTACAAATTGAACGGCGCGACCAATAAAAATGTTGTATTTTAGTTATTGACATTGAAGTCTATTAGTTATTTTTTTAATACTTACTGATAATTATTTATTTATTATTGGAACGAAGTTCCTTACGGCAGGCTTGGAGAAGATAGGGATTTTGCTGCGGGACCTAACTGAAAAAAGTGATAGTAAACCGTAAGAAAAAGACCGTAAGATCGCTAATTATACCCTAGCTTTAGGCTTTGCAAAATAATTAGGCATGAAAATCTGTAACATAATTGTGTATGCAAATTAGTTTTGGCTGAGAATTGTGCTTGCACTAAGTACGTTTATGGGGAGTTGAATTGTTGCATATTTTTTGGCGCAAAGGGCTAAACGGTTGGTTAATGGTTTGAGTTTTTGTTATAATGCTCAAAATGTAGTATTTATCTTTTATTTTAGCGAAGATTTATTGGAACGAAGTTCCTTACGCCATACTTGGAGGATATAGGGATTTTTCTGCGGGACCTAACTAAAAAAAAGTGATAGTAAAACCGTAAGAAAAAGACCGTAAGCTCTTCGAGCTCAAAAAGCTATTTATAAGTATCTTCCCTCTTTATCTCATCTTTATCGACTTCCAAGAGGCGTTCAATACACTTCATAATCTGGAATGCATTCGATAATAGAGTGGTCCCCTTAAAATTAATTTATTTAATAAGACGGTCTACTTTGATGTGGGTTAACGACTTTGTGAGAAAAAGCAGGACCGAACAGGTATAAATGTGGTAGTTTCAGATTGTTGGGAGGATTAAAATCATTTGTATGGGCATGTCGCAATCTTTATCCCCACATTATCAGCTGGTACTCTTTATACTCTACGGGTCTTTTAGATGCCGTAGAGGTAATTGCAGTGCGCTGGCTGCTGTATCGAGGGCCAAAGGAACTTGGTTTGAAAATGCGAAGATACCATTGCCTCAGATATTTTATCTGATGTTCTCATACGCTTCTCATTGGTGCCAGGCAGAAGCCCGAAAAACAGTTTTATAGCTATTTTGTCAACAGCTACCATCTGCGATTGGTACAGCTATTGTCGAGAAGCCGTTGTGTTGTATCAAATAGACCATGGAGAGGCTGTGGGGAAAATTGGTGGTCCCGGAAAAATTGTTCAAATCGATGAAAGCAAGTTTGGAAAACGGGAATACAATAAAGGTAAACACTTATATATATAAAATTTTACGTACTCACTTATTTTCTCATATTTCAGGTAGAAGAGTTGAAGGTCACTTAGTACTGGACATGGTAGAGGATGGGAGCGAGGACTTGAGATTGGAAGTGTGTCCCGAGAACGTTAGATCTGCTGAGGTGCTCATACCAATTATCAAGAAGCACGTGGCGGAAGGGTCAATTATGTACCGACTTTTGGAGGGCATGTAATTGCCTTCCAATCATGGGTATGAGCACCGAAGGGTCAATCATAGTGATCCCGAAACTCCCTTTGTCGCCCCAGACGGGACACACACTCAAAGGATTGAGTCACAGTGGCGTGTTATCAAAAGATTCTTTTTAAAGGACAATTACTGTAACCAACAAAACTTTACTGATATGATTATTGAGTATCTGTGGCGTAAAACCATACAAAGAAAACGTGAAGATACCTTTCCATTGATACCCATTTTATCCCCGCAATCGGGGAATGCTATTCTAAAATTTACCGGAAACATTTCTTACATGTTACAACAATTCGATAAGAATAAAAAAGTGAAAGGCGAAATTTAAATATATTTAATGAAATATTTTTGTGAGCTGCGGTCTCAGGAAGAAAAAATCTATTAATTCAAGTGATTCATACAATAACCCTTAAAATAATTGCGGAAAATTTTATTAAAATACTACTTTCAAATAAGACAGAGGTGAAGAGGGTATTTACTTAAGTCAGTTCGAATGAAATGATAGATTATATCAAATTAATTGTACGGATATAAATATAATTAAAACGAGGTGCTCTGTCCTCATAAATTCTCCATACAAAATAACAAACTTGTTCGCCAATAATGGCCCAATGGTGTGTCGTTACGGGGCGCGTGCAAAGCCAAAAATGAAGGAATTTTGAAACATTTGCGCACGATTTGTTTATTATAAGGAATCTTCCTTCGGAAGTCTCTCTATATGACTTTTTCAAAAATTAACGAGGAATGCATGCAAGAACTCCAAAATACTGAATTACAACACATTCAAAAAATATTAATACGAATTGTTCTCTCTTTCTGCTAACTCCCGGCAAACTCTTTAACAGCACGTGTCTCCCATTTACAGAAACTTCCACAAATAATAATAAAAAAATCAGAATATCTTTTTAGAGCTTTCATCAAATACGAAAAATTCGGTTAATTCTGTTTACTTGCTTACTTACGTACTAAATGTAAGTGCTTATAGTGTCTATCCAGTTACTTAACATTGGATTGAAAAATTTGATTTGCAGCCCAATTGATTGCTTTGTGGCAAATATTTGTCTAAATATTAAAAGTGCAATTTAAATGCATGATGTTTATTTACCACAAACTTCATATTCAACGGAAAAATAACCGAAAACGACTTAATGCGCCTATAAGTATGCACAAATCACTTCAGTTATTATTCGAATTTGCTAAGTGTGTATGGTAATTTGAAATTTGTGCATCAGTGCGTTAAATAAGCCAACACAACACAAACGCGTACACAAACGCGTGTGCATATATATGAGTGTTTGAGCTTAGAGATTTGTGGTCCTAATTGAATTTTTAAAATCAAACATTTGTTCATTAAGCGCTTGAATTTATTTTTATACCCTGAACAGGGTATATTAAGTTTGCCACGATGTTTGTAATACCTAAAAAAAAACGCTGGTACTCCAAAAAGTCTATATCCAAACGATCAGTGTATGTCTGTCAATACACAGTTTTTGAGCTATCGACCTGAAATTCTCGGTGAAATCCTCGGATAACGTTTTTTAGATCGAATTACTATAGCATATAGCGACCATACAAAGTGAACAAGCAAAAACAAATTCCGGTATGGAATCATTTATATTTGTGAAGAGTATGATGACTATAATGCAGTCGAAGTTAACGTTGTTTCTTGTTTTTCACAGTATGATATACGAGCATATCAAATTGCGGTAGTTTAGTGGAGAAATGTTTTGTTTTCCAATTATTAACCCTTTCGACCCTAACTTTTTCCCCGTGAAATTCAATTTTTTTTTTTTTAATTTTATTGGTTTTGTATTCATTTGGCAAGTATTTGGTAAAAATTTTGAGTCGCCACGCCCATAGGTTTGGGCCTACCGGAAGTTGCTTGTGGGCAACTTTGGGCCAAAGTGGTATATAAAATAAACAAAAATTTTCTTTGGAAAACTTACAATTATTTCTGTATTATTTTGAAAATTAGGTATGGTATGTTTTTACTGTTTGAGTATGTCTCGAACGTTTGACGAGTCATTTGCGGACGATGCGTCGATCGTTGAGAATATGAAACAGGAAAAAAGATGTGTATTAGTAAATGAAACCACAAAGTTTGTGTTTAATATAGCAAATTAAAATCTTGGTTCTTTATTAAATTGTGATTACCAAAAATTACTTACTTTATGGTTTGTGCTTGTGGTGATGCTGGTTGTGATGGCCGGTGGACGACGTCTTGCCTCGATTCGTTCTCTAAAAAAAGTAAAAAAGGCTCACTAGCAGAATCGTTTGCTAAGTGGGACTTTTCAACGAAACCATTGCCAGTTGAGTGAAAACAGTTGAGTGAAAACTATTAACAGCTAACTGGCAATGGTTTGTTATGTACTCACTAGGGGTGGTAAAAAGAAGTTAGGCGCTGGCCTAAACATAGCGGCCCCCTTGCGGTGAGCAACAAAAAAAAAAACGATAACGATAACGATGTACAAATCTATGGCACAATATGAGTACAGCTAAATAGAAAATAGTTTAACTTCATTTATTCGTTATTATAATTATATTTTTTAAAAATAACAATCCAAAAAACAATACTTATTCTAAATAGGAATGCAAAAAAAAACAATAGAATAAGTTAAAAAAAAAACAATACTAAAATAGCTTAATTTAGTACCGGGCCGTACCCGAAAGCACCCAGCCGAATATGGAGCCCTGAGCGAGGAGCTGCCCAAACGTCTGTGGCATGACCTGTTGGGTCATGATGCGGAAGTATACATCCGCGCCGAGCACCAAGCGTATCGGCGACGACTTGTAGAAATTTGAATCCGCCAGCTTGATGTGGGTGTATGGGGCTGCTAGGTCGGAGTCCAACGTGGTGGTCGGGCTGATGCGCATATAGTCGTTCATTATCCTTACATGTGTCGATATGCGGGTATTTGTCCCGTGTCTGCCTCGCAGTACTAAAAGGCAGCCTCGTTGACCGCCGATATGCGTCTGCTCTAGTTGCAATTCTCTAGCTAGGACGCGCGCAATTAGCGACGTAGGGGCGCATGCGTCTATGAGCGCCCTGATTAAATGTAGGCGTCCTCTTGCCTCGATTTTTACTACCGCCGTCGGTAAAATGGCTGTCGTTGGCAGCAAGGAATGAGCCACTATGCCGGCTCGATTTCTTAGCCCGGCTCTGAAGGAGCTAGCCCGGTGCAGCTGGAGAGACCTGGTCTCCAGTCTGGCCGGGTTGTGCGCTTGGCGACGATGCAGACGGCGTTTGTGCGCGCGACGTTCGTGTTGAAGAAGGGGGCGGAAAGTCCGGGTTTCCGTTTCCCCTCGCTGTGATGGGCGGAAAGGCCGTGTTTCCGCTCCGGTTTCAAGGAGTTCTCCCTCCTCCGGTTCTGGTTGGAGAGGCCTAGTCTCCGTTCCAGGGTCTGATGCATCGATGAAGAGAGCATCATCGGAACTTATTTGTTCGCTCCATGATTGGTTTTGAGGCACTGCGGGGCGGCGACGGGTATTTTCCCCGATGTGGAGCATCGTGTGGTGCTTTTCGTTGCAGCGCCGGCACCGTGCGTCGCTGGAGCAGTTCGCTGACCGGTGGTTGACCGCAAGGCAATTTATACAGTATTTACCTGTGAGTGCCTCCCGTAGGCGCTCCTCCGGTGTCTTGGCCCGGAAGGACGAGCAGAGCCGCAATGGATGCTTTCCCTTGCACAGCGCACAGTGGCATTTCGGCGGAAAAAATAGGATTTTTCCTCTTTCCAATTTCAAAACTTTAACGATTTTGTTTTGTAAAGAAATATTTGGATAAGATAAATTCAACAAGGTTTTTTATAAAAAGTGAAATTTTATAGTTAAAAAAACTAACAGAAGTCGACGGAAAGTTATTCAATAAAATCAGATTAAAATTATTGTCCAAATAAAGAATTTTTTTTTGTGTGTAAGTTTATAGTTATGGCTTTACTTTTATTTTTTAGTGAAAATATAGCACCTACTTCTTTATAAAAAAAAATTTATTGAAATTGGCAAAGTAAGCTAATTTTTATAATTTTTCAAAAATTATACTAAAAAATATCAACTTTTCATTTTTTGATGGAAAAAAACTTTATGTGCTTTGCCTTGCTTAGCCCTCTTACTATAAAAAAATGAAAGTTCCGAGTCTGTACTTTCAATTAAAAAAAAAAAAAAACAACCGCCAATTACCGTCCCTTTTAGTAACATCGATTTTAATTTCAAAAGTCACTTCCAATATTTCATACAAATGGTCAATAAGACAAAAAATGTAGTATACTTTCAGGCTCTCGGGAATTGAAATAGAGCGAGGGGGAGAAAAACAAAAGCTTTTGAGGAATGTAGTGATCGCGCGAAACGGTATAAAGCTGCAGCCTTGGCGTCACAATTTCCACAACAACAACTTTCACTGGCAAGTGAAATGATTGGAAAGGACAAAAACCCACAGGCCTATATTGATTCTTCAATTGTATTAGCATTAATAATTGATGCTGATTTAACAAAGATGCAATACAATACCATAAGAAATGTTTTGCAATCTGAAGGGTATAATATTCTTCCACCTTACAACAAGCTATCGACTGAAAATGAAAAATGCTATCCAGAAAACATTAATGTAGCGGACTTCAACAGACTTCTTATAACTTCGGATCCTTACATAAGTAGCTTAAGGCGTCATTCGAACAAAATTTCCTTAGAACTAGATCCCATTGTTAAAGATATGGTGCTTGCATAATATTACAAATAAAAACTAACACAATTTTTCGCCTGTTACATATTCAATTAAAACATTGCATATTATGTTAGATTTTTATCAAGGTAAAGGTATAAATAACGTCACTTTGCGTTTAAGTTTAATTTTTTTTCATCAGGAGAACTCAATTAAGAAGTGTCCCAAATTTCAAGTCCCTAAGTCCAAAAATAAAAAATTTGACAATTGCAGTTATATGGGAGGTGGGTGTGGCAGTGGGTGGTTTTCCAAGATTTTTTCAAAATTTCTTAATTTAGTCCAGAGAAGTGTTTCTGCAAAGTTTCATTGTTGTACGACCACTCCTTCTATTTTTTTCCAAGAAATGTATGGAGCGGTGCCACTGTGCAGCGTGCAAGAAAGCGGGTACCGGTTTGGGTGTAGCGCCGCGGTTTTCTTCTAGGTACTGTAGCGAGTCATCTTCCTGAAATTAATCTGTTGACGATTTTGTGTTGTTTAGTTTTGAATATAATCTAAAACTGATTGGGTGGCGAGAAAAAGTGCATAAATTATATTATATATATTACATAGTGTGGAGGCGGCCTTATGTGGTGTGAACTGCCTTACATTACCATAGTGTGTAGGCGGCCTTATGTGGTGTGAACTGCCTTACCTTACCATAGTGTTGCAGTTATGGATCGTGACAGGTGACAGGCGCTTGCTTTTGATGTATACGGACGTGAACATATCCCGGAATGTTGGCCATGAAAGGTAGTCCCCTTTGAAAACATCCGTATCGCAAGGCGGAAGGGAGTGGTAGCATGTTGTGTCGAGTTGCGGTCACCATTTGACCCACTTATATCGATCACAACGAACATGATGGTTCTGCCGAAATTGACGGGAAACTTGCCGACTTGCCATATTAGCGCACTAACTCGGCAGGCTTTCCCAAATCTCACGTTGGCGGATAAGAGGTTCTTCGTCAATGAACCCGTGGACGTCATACTCGGTGGTGACGTCTATCCCCAGATTATGCTGGATGGCATACGCAAAAACGTGCTGGGATCACTTCTTGCGCAAGAGACAGTGTTCGGTTGGATAGTCACAGGGCGTGCTAATACAATTAAGCCAACCAACACTTGCGTCTCGTATTATAACGAAATATCGCTGGAAAAGCGGTTAGCTTCGTTCTGGGAGTTGGAAGAGACGTCCAAGGAAAGGAAGTTAAGCGAGGAGGACAGGTATTGCGAAGAGCTCTATAAGAAGACAACGAAGCGAAATGAAGACGGGAAGTACGTTGTATCGCTACCATTCAGGAAAGACTATCCGGTCAACATTAGTCTAGGTAGTTCCTTAAAGATTGCGTACTTCCAGTTTTATCGCAATGAAGCTCGGTTGTCCAGAGACGAAAACCTGCAAAAAGAATACAACAGAGTGTTAAATGAATATGTTGAGCTGGGTCATATGGCAAAGATACATACCAATCAAACGGCCGACTCTAGTAACAACTATTACCTGCCTCACCACGCCGTAAAGAAGGAAGGGAGCACATCGACAAAGGTGCGTGTGGTGTTCAATACATCGCAAGCGACTTCAAACGGCACTTCGCTGAATGACATCCTTCTCCCCGGTCCAGTTCTTCAGGCAGATCTGACCATATTAATTCTGCGATGGCGTTTATTTAAATATGTCTTCAATAGCGATATTGAGAAGATGTATCGCCAAATCCGCAACCATCCGACCGAACAAACCAATATTTTTGAATTGAAGACGGTGACGTTCGGAATCAACTGCGCTCCTTATCTGGCAATAAGGACGTTACTCCAATTAGCTGACGACGTTGAAAGCTCACTACCAGTAGCTTCGAACATACTCAGGAAGTGCATGTATGTTGATGATGTCTTAGCAGGTGGACACTCTATAGAGGCTGCAACTAAAGCTAGGAATGAGATCAAAACAGCATTAGAGTCGGCAGGTTTCCCATTAAGAAAATGGACAGCCAACTGTGGGAAAATTTTACAAGGCCTTCCAAAAGACCACTTGCTTAACAAGGAGTTTTTAGACTTCGAAGACACAAGTGATGTCAAGGCTCTTGGGATAAGATGGAATGCGCATACTGACTTCTTTTATTTCAAAACAAAACCCATACTTAGCCCAGAATCATATACCAAGAGAGCTATCCTCTCAGATATCGCCAAGCTATTTGACCCATTAGGATGGCTGGCGCCGATAATAGTCACGGCCAAAATGATAATGCAACATATTTGGTTAGAAGGAACACAATGGGACGAGGTTGTTTCTCCTACCACATTGGATCGTTGGAATACATTCTTGGATAACCACCGGTATATAAACAACATAAAAATTCCACGATGGGTCCACTTTTCGCCAACGGACGATGTGTCAATTCATGGTTTCTGCGATGCATCCGAGAAAGCATACGCAGCAACGGTCTACCTGCGCGTAAGGACGAGCAACGAAGTTTTCGTCAGCCTACTATTGGCAAAAACCAGAGTAGCGCCTGTCAAAACTGTATCTTTACCACGTCTGGAACTATGCGGCGCCGTATTACTGGCCGAAACAGTTGAATCTGTCGTCAGCAACCTGGAGCTGACTCATCTCAACATTAAACTATGGACGGATTCGACCATCGTTCTCGCATGGATTCGCAAACCACCATGTTCATGGTCAACGTTTGTATCCCATCGAGTGACGAAAATTATAGAAAAGGTTGGCAACGCAAATTGGAATCATGTCGATTCAGGATCTAACCCTGCAGACTTAGCCAGTCGGGGACTTATGGCACAGGATTTGGTGGAGAACACCTTGTGGTGGCAGGGACCTTCTTGGCTGCAAGAAGATCAATGCAAATGGCCATTACAACAAAACGACTACGAGACGACAATAGAGGAAAAACAGGTACGTGTACATGCTTGTACAACTATACAGGGAAATTCCAACGATATTCTTGACCGTTTTTCTAGTTTGCCAAGAGCTTTGAGAGTGTTATCATATGTTATGAGATTCTCTCAAAGAACTCATCCAGACACAAAGGCTTCTTTTCAACAAAAGTCTTGCTTAATTTCTTCCGAAGAAATTAAAGCAACGACAAGACGTTTGATAATAAATACGCAGAAGCAGAAATATGGTCAGGAGTATAGTTGTTTGAAATCCGGTAAACCCATCGATGCAAAAAGTGAAATCCTCTCTCTTAATCCGTTCCTCGATAAAGATGAAGTGATGAGAACTGGTGGCCGTCTCGGTGCGTCTCTCGATTTGTCATACAATGAGCGCCATCCGATTATCCTTCCATACAACTGCGTATTGTCTCGCCTAATAATCCAGTTTATTCATCAAGTCTCCTTACATGGAGAAAATCAGCTGATGTTACGGTTAACGCGGGCTCAGTATTGGATTCCAAGAGTAAAAAACTTGATCCGATCTATTATCCACAACTGTAAGACATGCACGATCTTTAAAAAACGTGCTCAGACGCAACTTATGGGTGCACTTCCGTCCGAACGATCCACTTTTTCACGCGCCTTTACGAATACGGGGGTAGATTTCGCGGGTCCGTTCGAAATAAAAAGCTACCGTGGAAGAGGATGCCGTGTATCCAAAGGGTATGTCTGCCTGTTTGTCTGCTTTACAACAAGGGCCATCCACCTGGAGGCCACTACCGATTTATCAACACAGTCATTTTTAGCAGCTCTCTCTAGATTCGTTTCTAGAAGAGGTTGCCCTAAGAATATTTATTCTGACAATGGTACAAACTTCGTTGGAGCATCGAGATCCCTAAGGTCCGAACTTAAAGCCTTCATAGCCGATGCTCGCAACAATGCTATCTCAAAGTATAGCCACCAAGCTCTTACATGGCATTTCATACCTGCTGCAGCTCCTCATATGGGCGGACTTTGGGAAGCAGGTGTGAAAAGCTTTAAGAGTCATTTCCGCAAGATTGCGTCTGGGCAAAAATACACTCTTGAAGAGTTTAACACACTCTTATGCCGAATTGAGTCTTGCCTTAATTCGCGACCATTAAGCCCAGCCTCAAACGAACCTACTGATTTGGAGCCACTTACTCCAGGACATTTTTTGGTCGGCGGACATCTGATGGCCCCACCAGAACCGGATATAAATGAAAGCAGTGCCTCTATCGTAAATAGATGGCAAAAACTTAAGGCCTTACATCAATCCTTCTGCAAAAGGTGGAAAACCGAATACCTAAATGAAATGCAGAAGCGTATTAAGTGGAAACATTCCAAAACAAATTTAAAGACAGGTGACCTTGTCGTCATCAAGGAAGACAATTTGTCACCGAACGAGTGGAGATTGGGTAGGATTGTCAATATACACCCAGGTGTTGATACCCGAGTGCGAGTAGTTGACATTATTACTGAAAAAGGCCAAGTTACAAGACCGCTTGCCAAATTGGTCTTACTACCACCCTACGAGGAGGAAAACGTGGATGCACACCCTACTCAACACAACCGTTCCCCAACCACATCGGAAGCCTAGCTTTCCGACACACTTACTACGATCTGACAGAAAATCTTCAAAAAAAGAAGAAGCGGATTTACGTTGTTCTAATTAATTGTGCACGTACATATGTATAAAAATAAACAGATTTTACTTTGAGAAAAAAAAAAAATTTTTTAAGTTTTACATATTTTTTTTTACTGCCTTGAATTGCAATTTTGAAATATTTCGTTTGCATTCCCCTCAACGCAGCTTGAAATAAATTTTTTTATTCTTTTTGTATTATAAATTTTCGCATCGATTTTATTTAATTTTCTTAAAATCTTAAATCACATTCTTCACACAATTTATTTTCAGTGTATTCGCACATCTCTATTCATTAATAGTTTTTTTTTTCTCGTAATTTTTATTCAATTTAATTGTATCCGGCTCGAAGGACCATGAATATGTCTCGAACGTTTGACGAGTCATTTGCGGACGATGCGTCGATCGTTGAGAATATGAAACAGGAAAAAAGATGTGTATTAGTAAATGAAACCACAAAGTTTGTGTTTAATATAGCAAATTAAAATCTTGGTTCTTTATTAAATTGTGATTACCAAAAATTACTTACTTTATGGTTTGTGCTTGTGGTGATGCTGGTTGTGATGGCCGGTGGACGACGTCTTGCCTCGATTCGTTCTCTAAAAAAAGTAAAAAAGGCTCACTAGCAGAATCGTTTGCTAAGTGGGACTTTTCAACGAAACCATTGCCAGTTGAGTGAAAGCTATTAACAGCTAACTGGCAATGGTTTGTTATGTACTCACTAGGGGTGGTAAAAAGAAGTTAGGCGCTGGCCTAAACACTGTTGTTACTTTGCATTTAAGGAATTTGGTTATTGGTGTTCTTGTTTTACACATTCTGCAACGTCCTTTTTCACCAAATACAACCCAAAGTTCCATTTTATCATAACGCTGAGAGTTTGATAGATTCGGCTGGAACCTGTACTTTTCTGACTGAGGGAAAGACAGAATACTTTTTGGGGTCATAATATCTAGGGATACTATACTTCCTTTCGAATGTAACAGTGGTAGTACTCTGTAAAAGATCCATTGCAATTTCCATTTGAAATTTAAAAATGGGCATTTGCTTTTTCGTTGGGTTGGTCAAATATTATATAAATGTTTTCTATACAAAAGCCAGGCATTTGTAACCGATGTTCCCAGGCACTAGTAAAAGATCCCTATGTACCACTTCTTTGAACGGTGGTTAGAGTTCCATGGGCATGTCGGTCAAATCAACTCCTACCATAGCATTGTTGTAGGAAGCAATAATCGCAGGTCTTGAAACATCAATATATATTTTTTCTTTTGGATTCCAATGTTTGCATGTCCCAACGTGTTCATGGCTTTCACATGAAGATTGAAGTAGAACTAGCTTATTGTCAAACCATTTCTCACGTACAATATTATTGTTGATCTCACATTTTACATCAAACGATCCTCTTCCACAACAGTACCAGTTGCAAAAATTCCCATTTCCTTCAACGAAATCAGAAGGCCTACTGACGTAAGCCAATTATCAAAAAAAGCTTAAAATTCGTGTGCTGGGAACCCCTTTTGCCAAAAAAAAAAAACACAACATTCCCAATCCATAATCAGGACAGGTGCCTTCACCAACATACAGCGTAAAGTCGTAAACTAACCCAGAGTTTGCAGCACGCGTAAACATTTTCAGACCCCATTTGTGAGGCAAAGCTGGGTTATGTTTTTTATGCTTGTATGTCGGTAGTCCTGTATATGTATATACCTTTGAACGCAATTTGTTTATTAACGCTTTGATGTTCTTCCTGGAGTAGTTTATAAAAATTTTCTTTGAGAATCAGTAATAAAGGGCGTACCTTGTACAGCTTATCATACTTAGAGTTTGAATCTCCTTTATTGGGTTGTTTAGAGTTATTGTTAAAATGTAAACATTTCCTAATTTTTTCAAACCTACCGCGTGGCGTTGAATCTGTTATAGCTGTAAGCTTTAAGTTTTTGACCGTGCCATTTTGAGTTTTGGTAGTTTTATAACACCCAAGTACAACGAAATACTAATGTAAAGTTTGATATTCTCTCTAGTATATTTTAGCTCAATGCCGTGTTCTTGCAGCCCAATTCACTGTGCATTGTCAACAAATCAATTACTCGGCTTTCAAAAAATGTGCAAAAATAGCAAAGCACAAATCTGTAGCATCACAAGATTCCTTCTCAGATCATATTTTCAAAAAGGCCAATCTCTTTCTCTTTTTTCTATTATCCCATCTAAATTGTTCTCTAACACAGTGGATATGTCTTCCATCCGATTTTCACTTTCTTCACCAGTTGGAACATCCCATTCAAACTTTGCGATCCTTTCAATTTCTTCATAGGTCAAATCATTCTCTTCCGGTCATATCTAAGTACAAATATATTTATTACCATAATGGCCCAAGGTTGCCCACAAGAGACATTAGAACTTTGAAAATTACTCACCTGTTTATTAGTTAAGACAAATGAAATTAACCTTTAGCACAGTTAAGCATAAATTTTGCTTAATTATATTCAATTTACACTTTTTTATTTTACTTATTTTTTATCAAAGTATACTAACAACTTTAATGCCTCTTCCGAATTACACAACATAATTTTTGGCGATGTACACCCACTCTCTTTGAAATAAATGATCTTCAAAAGTGAATTTGCTTGATTCAATTCTAAAGGCCCCCTATAATGTGAATACATTGCCATATGTTACTGTCAAAGAATGAACGAAAAGCCTGTCAAATGCATAACGAAAAGAGAGTAGACTTTTGAATGACTATAATGTACTTATGTACTTACTTGCAGAAGAAAAAAATGTCAATAAGCAATTGGTGATTTGGTTTTATATTTCATTTAGATTTTGCAAAAATTAATAGAAAATTAAAATATTTAAAAACAATTCAAATACTTGCTCTGTTTTAGACGGAATATGTGCAGTGAGGGAAATAAAAATAAAGAGGAAGAAGGATGGTTTTTTGTACGATTCCTGGAAATGAAGAGGATTAACCACACTGATTTTTATATACACGCGAATGACGCCATAAGTATATTGAGCCCTTTCTAAAAAAGAATTCGTTGAGGGAGTCTGTGCATAATAAGTACATACATAATAATAAAATTATTCCAATAGGTATCCAAGCCAATATTCTTGTCAAATGGACTAATAAAAAAGTAAAATAGATGTTATTACAAGTTAGCTTAAAGTAATGTTGTTAAATGATATCGCCGAGGACTTTGACACGAGCCGCCTTCGCCGCGATCGGTTGAATGAAAGCAACCGTATACCTCAATAAATAAAGTACATATGTATGTATATTTTTAAAAGTTGTTGTTCCGTTTATAGTAAAAGCCGCTTTGCGTGTTTTATTGTTTTTTCTTTCACATTAGTTACAAAAATTGTGATTGAGTAACACGTCTCTACTGCACTATTCCTAGTTCATAATGTCAACTAAAAAAATGAGAAACGAGTTTCGACACAAAAAAAAAACTGTATTACCGCTTAAAGTGAAAATAGAAACGCTTGATCGTTTACGCCTTGGAGAGTCATTTGTATCCCGCTCATTCAATGCCAACGAATCAACTGTACGATCGATAAAACAAACGCGAAGATAAAATAAGGTCGTCTGTAGCTTCAACTTTACTGTCAGCTAAAATTGTTCATGATCCAGAAAAAATGGAAGTGGCGTTGTCGATCGAAGACCGCAACCAAAAAAGGGTTCCCCTGAGTGGTCCAATGGTCCGGGAGAAGGCAAGGCGTCTTTACGCTCATTTTAAAGAACCTGATGGTAGTTTTAGTGGTGAATGTACAGATGGAGGATTTCAAGCATCAGATGGTCGGTTCAATAAATTTAAGGTGAGACAATAATTACATAACATTAAAATCGTTGGAGAAGCAGCATCTGCAGACACTGCTGCAGCCGGACGATATCCAGAAGAATTTGCAAACCTCGTAGCTGATGGAGGATACAAACCTGAGCAGGTATTTAATGCAGACGAAACTGCACTGTTTTGGAAGAGAAGGTCAAACAAAACATTCATTTCTAAAAGCGAAAAGTCTGCTCCTGGATTTAAGGAAGCATAGGATACAGTTACACTGCTGCTATGTTCTAATGCATTTGGAGATTGTGTCATTAAGCCACTGATGCTTTACAGATCGTTTAATCCTCGGGCTTTAAAAAATCACAACAAAGACAACCTGCCATTGTTTTGGCGTGCTAATAGGAAAGTGTGGGTCACAAGCGCTATTTTTTGTGACTGGTTCCGGAATTGTTTTGTTCTGAAGTTGAAACTTATTTAAAATAACAGAATTTAGACTTTAAAGCACACCTAGTTTTGGACAATGCACCAGGTCATCCTCGCGAACTTGAAACATCCAAACATAAAAGTGAGATTTTTACCTCCCAACATGACGGCTTTGCTTCAACCTATGGAACAACGGATAATCCAGGCCTTTAAGCTCTATTACATTAGACGAACCTTCAAAATCATATTGGATAATATGGAATGTAATCCTGATATGAATAATATGGAATGCTGGAAGAAATTTGACATAGCAAAATGCATCGTAAACATAAAAGAATCAATGGAAGAACTGAAGTCATGCTGGAAAAAACTGTGGCCTGCTCTGACTGCAGAAAATGACGATGAATCTGTACAAGCTCAAACATAGCGAAAGTCGCGAATGGAATAGGACGAGATGGATTCGAACAGATAGAATCAAGTGACATTCAGGAATTGCTTGAATCGCAATATGAAGATTTGACTGAAACCGACTTGGAGGAAATGTTAAATTCACAACCTATTGAAGAAGAGGCTTCAACAAGCACTGGAAACGTGACATTCAATTTGAAAAATGTTAGTGAAAGTTTAAGAATGGCAAATGAGCTCTGCGATTTCTTTATGAACATTTATCCGTCTATGGAACGAAGTCTAATTTTTAATATGCTTTTATTAGCTTCACTTGTATGTATGTATGTATGTATGTTTGTAACTTTTTTTAAGTGGTACTGAAACGTAGAATATTTGAGAGACACTGTAGGAAGGCGACAGTAAGTTTAAGCAGCTCACCAAAAATATGCAACATCTATATAAAACTAGTTTTGGCGACATTTGAGTAGCATATGTATATACTGAAATATACATATGTATATCCTTAAAGAAAGTATACTTTATATAGATACATATACTTACATATGTACATATATAAGTATAACCGCGCACCAGAAGAAATAATATCAAATAATGCAAAACATGTGACTTTTAGGTAATAAAAAAATTAATACTTATAATAAAATTTTTGTATTAAAAAAAATTCAGATACTAGTTTTCAAAATGCCTCCGAGAAGCAACTGTAGTAGAAAACTCCTTTTTTTAACTTTGGCTGTCACGTCGATGTGAGCTTTTTAAAAATTGTCACCGAATCTAATGGCGGAGAATACGATTTAAGTTATATTCGTTTATATTTCACAATATTGGCAAATCTCATAGAAGAAAAAATAGATTCTTTCAATATAAAATAAGAATTCCTAAAAATTTTAAATACACAAAGAAATATTCTACCTACCCCTTATTTGAACCCCTCTACCTGAAAAAATGGAGCTTACCTACTTTCCGGGTCGACCACTTGAATTATAAGTGCTAGTCAAGAACAATAGAAATGGATTAACCCAAGTTTGTACCGTTACTTTTTTGGTTCCCGCGGGACATCATAAATATCATAAATATCAGGAATATATTAGGTATACAATCAAACGAAAAAAAAAACAGTCGAAGTGTACGGTTGTGACAATTTAAAATTATAAGCGAAATATATTTACATAGATTTTCAAAAAGCCTGTGCGTCGTATAGTTTGATTTGATTAAAATCTTTTCATTATAAACTAATAAATTAATTTTATATACCGAATTGTTTATAAAAAAAACAACAAATCTCAGCGAAAGAATGGAAAGATCGTCAGAACACTTAAGCGAATTACAGAAAATAAAGGAGAAAAGAAGGCTCTATATGAGAAGTTATAGAGCCAAGCAGTCGAAGGAAGGCAGGGAGACTCGCTTGAAGCAAGTGCGTCAGCATGCATCAGAAAGCCGAGCCTCAGAACCAGAGGAAGTCAGAAAGGATCGTTTGCAGCAAATGCGTCAGCATGCAGCGGAAAGCCGAGCCTCAGAACCAGAGGAAGTCAGAAAGGATCGTTTGCAGCAAATGCGTCAGCATGCAGCGGAAAGCCGAGCCTCAGAACCAAAGCAAGTCAGAAAGGATCGTTTGCAACAAATGCGTCAGCATGCAGCGGAAAGCCGAGCCTCAGAACCAGAGAAAGTCAGAAAGGGTCGTTTGCAGCAAATGCGTCAGCATGCAGCGGAAAGCCGAGCCTCAGAACCAAAGCAAGTCAGAAAGGATCGTTTGCAACAAATGCGTCAGAATGCAGCGGAAAGCCGAGCCTCAGAACCAAAGCAAGTCAGAAAGGATCGTTTGCAACAAATGCGTCAGCATGCAGCGGAAAGCCGAGCCTCAGTACATGAGAAAGTCAGAAAGGGTCGTTTGCAGCAAATGTGTCAGAATGCAGCGGAAAGCCGAGCCTCAGAACCACAGCAAGGCAGAGAGGCTCGTTTGCAGCAAATGCGTCAGCATGCAGCGGAAATACGAGCTTCAGAACCAGAACAAGCCAGAGAGGCTCGTTTGATTCAAATGCAGAAACAAAACGAAGAGGTCCGAAGGTTGCGTAAAGCCAGTATAACGACCTTTAGGCAGGCAATTAACTCGTTTTGCGATGCGATATGTGAAGTTTGCACTAAACGATGCTATAAACATCAATTTTTTAAGTGGATTGTAGATGCTATAGCAAACACATATTTGCCTAATGAATTAAAGCAAAAAAAACTTTTGGTTGTTTGCAATTGTTGCAAAACCCATTTGAATTCAAAGAAAAATATTCCACCATCTAAATCTTATTGGAACAATCTAGATCCAGGTTTTATTCCAGACGTGATTTCGGAATTATCTCAAGCCGAGCAAAGGCTGATTTCACGTATTATTCCATGTGTCAAAATTATAAAATTAAGTGGTGTATTTGGGCAATATAGTTTTCGAGGTCAAGCAGTATTGTTTGCTCAGTATGTTTTCGAAGTTACTGAAAAACTTCCGAACATGTTACCAAGAACCACTAATAATGCTGAAATAGTTGTCATTACTGAATTTTTGGAAAATATTAATGTAACGCGACAGTTTTCAGTATCTAGGCAAAAGGTATATGATGCACTACATTGGTTGGTCGCTAGCAAACCCCTTTATAAAGACGTCACTATCGATCAAAACGTCATAATGAATGAAGAAGATATTATTAGAATAGAGAAAGCTCCACTAGAGGTTATGAATGAAATCAATGATGAACTTAACAATAACACTAGTGCTTACACAAGAATATGTGATTTTTCGAGAATTGTGCGTGCTTCATGGCACCAAGGAAACGAGCTCATATTCACATCAGGATTTGCAGGTGTACAATGCTGTGCGATGGCATTGTCTAACATCCTAAGAGCCAGTATTCTTGCACCACAACAGTGGCTTACAAACACCCTCAACCTGAATATGATAACGGGTGACCAAATCTACAGCAATATAAGATTTCAAACGGAGCGAAATTTAATGACCTATCGTATTGAAGACGATGGATACGTACTAGTGCGAAATTTCCACGCAATAAAAGATGTTTTAGTCTCATTCGGCAAACGGTTTCAGATCACTTTTGCCGATGAACCAAGCATATATGGAAGCTTGAGCGACAAGAATAGTGAAACAAACTTCGGACGCACCCTTCGTCAAGGGTTGGAAGATCTTTTCATGGAACATAGCGCCAGCATAATAATAACAGAAGGACAATCATTCAGAGTGATGTACTATGATAACAAATATTACTTCACTAATTCACATTCTTGTGGTCAAAAAGGATCTAGAGCAAAGGATAACAATGGAAAAGCCTGCATTATCGAATGCGACAATTTAGACGAGTTTGTGAGGATTTGTAAACGTACAACAGGCAGCAAAAATGTGCAGTATACTCTTGATTACGTTGATGTTGTATATGAAACAGACGAGCTTGATGAGATAGAAATACAGCAGAGTATTGAGATAGTAACGGCAGCGCCTGAAATGATTACTTCTCAACATGAACTACCTAATCATGTAATTCCACTGCACACATCCTTAATGGCGCCGATTGATGTAATGCAACCCAATGTGGAAGATGAACTTGTGAACTACAGGTTTCACGAAACCTTAACGAAATTACCCGCAAAACGAAAGACAACATCGTTAATATCGAACATGAACTGAAAGCAGAAGAATTTGCCTGGTACTTCTTGTTTTCTTACGGAAATAAATATAGTTTAAAAAAACAAAAAAAAACACGCTTTTAAAGCATATCAAACTAAAAAGTGAAAAATAATTCTTTGTATAAACTAACAATAACAAGTTTATACAAAGAATTATTTTCACTTTTTAGTTTGATATGCTTTAAAAGCGTGTTTTTTAGTTTTTTTAAACTATATTTATTTCCGTAAAAGCGTGTTTTTTAGTTTTTTTTAAACTATATTTTTTAAGAGACAAATTGCTAACGCGACTGTCGTGTATCAGTCTGAATTGAAGGAGCTTTTGAAAACTGCTAAGCAAGAAAAAATTACAAAATTCTTCAAACCATTGCCTAAGCCTTAAGATAATTAACTAAAATGTTCAAAAACTTCAATTAAATAATTTTTTTATATACCTACTTGTTTTTTTTTCACCTAGGAACATATCCCCTATAATCCCATATAAATTACCATCCCGTATTCACGGTTTCGGTATTCGCGGAATATTTATGGAACATATACCCAGCGAATAAAAAGATTTTACTGTACATTTTTATTATGTCTTATTCTTTTTTCTTTTTCTTAAAGATATTTATCACAAGGAACTTCGTTTCAATCGTTGGCATGGTCATTTCAACTGGGGAAAGAAACGGTTAGGCGCATTAATGTGGAGACAGCTGAAGTCCTTTGGACGAAGTTAAGAGCTGTTTATGTATTTGAGCCTAATGAAGAAGATTTCAAGCAAATTTCTGGGAACTGTGGAATATGCCCAACTGTGTTAAATCCATTGATTGGAAGCATATCTCTATTCGATGTTCACCTAAAAGCGGTAACAAATTTTTCTGCTCCAATTTTTTTTTTTCTATTGTGTTGTTAAAAAAGAAAAAAAAAACTAAATGGGGTTTAATATATTTCATTCAATTGTTTTTATTAAGAATTCAAACTAAAATAATTCATGTAATTCAGGTACAATAATTTTATGCATCCTTGTTATAATAAATGGAAAGTATACTAAAACTACAACTAAAAAAATCAATGCATCAAGCATTAAAAAAAAATAAATAAAATACGGAAATTATGTTGAATTCTTGTCGTTTTCAATTTTAGAGTAAATTTTAGAATAGCATCTCCGGGTTTCGGGGGGATAAAATAGGTAAGTTAAAATGGAAAGGTGACGTTCTCCATATCACGAATATGAATATATATACAGTGGGGAGCAAAACCGTCAACATGTTTACTGAATGATACTAAAGATCGTTATAACTTTTTTTCTACTAGCAGTATCGGCAACATTCATACACCAAAATAAAGATAATAATTCAATTTATTAAAAATAGAAAACAGAGCAGCTTTTATTTATTCTTGAACGAAAATGTACGATAAATTCCACTTACAAGTCATTTTGACAGTTTTGCACCACTGCATAAGTATGCCATAAAAGTCCCGCTATATTTACTAGAATGGCTGGGTCAGGTAATTCAATCGAAGTTCTGAGCGGAGACGGAATTAACAATTTATATTAGTAACGTTTTGTCTGTCGTGTCGATTACTAAAAAATTTTCCAGGGGCTTTTTGAGAACCAAAAAAAAAAATGCGAAAGTTACTGCGAGACGTCGAAGACAAAGTTATTGCTTTCATTAAAAACGGCTATACAACTAGTAAAATTGACGAAAAGTTAAATATAAGTCGATAAACGTTAATAAATGATAAGAAAAGACAAAATATTGTCCAAGTCTAAACGCTGGAGGCCGCCCGCGGAAGCTTACCGATGGTAATGCCCGTGCTGTTGAGTGATTATTGCGCAAAAATGATTGTAGGACTCCTCGAGAAGCTGCTGCTAAGTTAGAACTTCAAGCGAGTACATGGACAGTTCGACGCAGTTTAAATAAAATTGGTATGGTTGCTGCGGTTAAACAAAAAAACCTGCTTTATCTGAGCGAAATGTTAAAGCTAGACTTAATTTTTGCCGAGAACGGAAAGATTGGACAATTGAGGAGTGGAAAAGGGTTATATGGTCAGATGAGACGAAAATTAGCAGGTATAAATCTGATGAAAAGGCATATTTTTGGCATCGTCCACAAGAAAAGCTTCAGCGTGGACAGGTAAAGCAAACTGCCAAATTCGGTGACGGAAGTTTGATGATTTGGGGTTGCTTCACGTGGTGGCATATTGGTCTTTTGTTTATTCTAAATTCACAATTGCCTGACTTCGTGGACGAAGGTGCCTATCCAGCGGAGGAAATAATTTTCCAATAAGATGGCGACCCGAAACATACGGCGAAAATTGTCCAAGAATGGCTCCAAAACCAAAGTTTTAAAACTTTCAAATGGCCAGCACAAAGTCCCGGCCTTAACCCGATAGAAAATCTGTGGGCATACGTTAAGCAGCAGCGGGCTAAGTATCGAAATCCGCCTTCCAACATGCACGAACTGTGGAGTCGGGTACAGACGGAGTGGAGAAGTATACCCCACTCAATTATTAAAAACTTGGTTGAAATTATGCCCAGACTCATAAAAAGCGTAAGAAAAAATAAAGGTCTATGGACAAAGTACTAAGCCCTGTAAAGAACTTAGGTCTAAGTGTACAAGTGCAAAACTGTCAAAATGAAAATTATCGCACAATTTCGTTCAAGAATAAATAAAAGCTGTTCTGTTTTCTATTTTTAATAAATTGAATTATTATCTTTATTTTGGTGTATGAATGTTGCCGATACTGCTAGTAGAAAGAAAGGTATAAGGATCTTTAGTCGCATTCAGTAAACATGTTGACAGTTTTGCTCCCCACTGTATATATATATATATATATATAGTTTTTAAGATATTTGCATTTAAAGAATTCACAACTTTTAAATTGATAATATGTATATTGTGAAAGACTTTTTCACATATATTATGCACTTTTCACTTAGTAACACTTCACTATAACGTTTCTGTATATTCACTTTTTTATTATTTAATATAAATAAATCTTTATTTTAATTATTTTATTTTAGTTAAATTCTCTGCATTTGCACAATAAGAAAAGGGTTGCATATTAGCAAATAAATGGTATTGCCATATCTGCCAACGAAAGAAAATTTATACCCCAAATACTTGAAAAAATTTTAATATAAAAAATATTTTGTAATTAAATAAAAGCAAAAACAAATTCAAGGTTCATATGTATGTTTTATTGCTTGTAAAAGCTTTACAAATGGATCTTCACGTTTCCTTTGTATGGTTTTACGCCACAGATACTCAATAATCATATCAGTAAAGTTTTGTTGGCTATATTAATTGTCCTTTAAAAAGAATCTTTTGATAATACGCCACTGTGACTCAATCCTTTGAGTGTGTGTCCCGTCTGGGGCGACAAAGGGATTTTCGGGATCATACCCATGATCGGAAAGGCAATTATATGCCCTCCAAAAGTCGGTACATATAATTGACCCTTCCGCCACGTGCTTCTTGATAATTGGTATGAGCACCTCAGCAGATCTAACGTTCTCGGGACACACTTCCAATCTCACGTCCTCCCCATCTCTATTATGCCCAGTACTCAGTGACCTTCAACTCTTCTACCTGAAATATGAGAAAATAAGTGAGTATATAAAATTTTATATATATAAGTGTTTACCTTTATTGTATTTCCGTTTTTCAAACTTGCTTTCATCGATTTGAACAATTTTTCCGGGACCACAAATTTTCCCCACAGCCTCTTCATGGTCTATTTGATACAACACAACGGCTTCTCGACAATAGCTGTACCAATCGCAGATGGTAGCTGTTGACAAAATAGCTATAAAACTGTTTTTTCGGACTTCTGTCTGGCACCAATGAGAAGCGTATGAGAACATCAGATAAAATATCTGAGGCAATGGTATCTTCGCATTTTCAAACCAAGTTCCTTTGGTCCTCGATACAGCAGCCAGCGAACGGCAACTCCTCTACGGCATCTAAAAGACCCCACCGTATTATTCCCCGCTAGCTGCTTAAAATTAAGCCTTTTTCTTCCTCAAATGCAATGCGAAGTGCTAAAAGTTTCCACAACTCTAGTGATGTCCCACTTTTTTTTAGTTCTGCAACGATGAGATCATACTTAATACTTAATTAAAAATTTAAAAATTTAGAAATATTTGATAACGTACTTGATCGATTTGCACACATTTTATTATTATTTTTTATACTCTCGCAACAAAGTTGCTAAAGAGAGTATTATAGTTTTGTTCACATAACGGTTGTTTGTAAGTCCTAAAACTAAAAGAGTCAGATATAGGGTTATATATACCAAAGTGATCAGGGTGACGAGTAGAGTTGAAATCCGGATGTCTGTCTGTCCGTCCGTCCGTCTGTCCGTCCGTCTGTCCGTCCGTCTGTCCGTCCGTCTGTCCGTTCGTCCGTGCAAGCTGTAACTTGAGTAAAAATTGAGATATCATGATGAAACTTGATACACGTATTTCTTGGCTCCATAAGAAGACTAAGTTCGAAGATGGGCAAAATCGGCCCACTACCACGCCCACAAAATGGCGGAAACCGAAAACCTATAAAGTATTTGGAAGTAAATTTTTTGGAAAAGTGGGCGTGGCCCCGCCCCCTATTAAGTTTTTTGTACATATCTCGGAAACTACTATAGCCATGTCAACCAAACTCTATAGAGTCGTTTCCTTCAGGCATTTCCATATACAGTTCAAAAATGGAAGAAATCGGATAATAACCACGCCCACCTCCCATACAAAGGTTATGTTGAAAATCACTAAAAGTGCGTTAACCGACTAACAAAAAGCGTCAGAAACACTAAATTTTACGGAAGGAATGGCAGAGGGAAGCTGTACCCAGGCTTTTTTGAAAAATTGAAAATGGGCGTGGCGTCGCCCACTTATGGACCAAAAACCATATCTCAGGAACTACTCCACCGATTTCAGTGAAACTCGGTTTATAACAGTTTTTTAACACCCTGATGATATGTACGAAATATGGGCGAAATCGGTTTACAACCACGCCTTCTTCCAATATAAGGTTATTTTGAAATCCATCTGATGCCTTCTCTGTATAATACGAGTATGTATATACATTAGGAACCAAAATAAAAAAAATATGTAAATGACGGATAATGAAATCTCGATTATCACCTTATCATGCGAGAGTATAAAATGTTCGGTGACACCCGAACTTAGCCCTTCCTTACTTGTTTTTTATTAAATTTGCCAGTATGCAACCCTTTTGTTATAGTGTAAATGCACAGAATTTAACTAAAATAAAATTATTCAATTAAAGCTTTATTTCCAATAAATACTAAAAAAATTAATTAATAATTTAAACGCTATATTGAAGTGTTATTAAGTGAAATAAGTGAGTGTATTATATACATATGTGAAAAAAATATTCACAATACACAAATTATCAAGTTAAAAGCAGTGAATTTTTTAACTTTAAATGCAAATATCTTGAAAACTTACGCCAGCTGCAATTATATACATCTTCTTCCTTACTGCCGTAGACACCGCTTACCCGATTATAGCCGAGTTAACAACAGCACGCCAGTCGTTTCTTCCTTTCGCTGCGTGGCGCCAATAATATTTCAAGCGAGGCCAGGTCCTTCTCAACTTGGTCGTTCCAACGGAGTGGAGGTCTTCCTCTTCCTCTGCTTCCCCCCGCGGGTACTGCGTCGAATGTTTTCAGAGCTGGAGTGTTTACGTCCATCCGGACAACTATATAGATACATATATATATTTTTGTGATCTGGGGAACGTCATCTTACCATTGATACCCATTTCATCCCCGAAATCGGGATACCAGCCAATGTTTCCGATCAAATATTTGTTGGCAAGATTTCAACCCGCCCATTTAGTCTTTCTACTAGAAAATTCTTAATTTATTCCTCAAAATCTATGTCGTCCCAAGGTTTTTTCCAATCCTCAAAACAGTTGTTAAAGTTAATTTCCGGAATAGTCTTCAATGCGAGGATCGATTCAAGGTTAATGTCTGCAATTGATTCAAAACGGTTCCCCTGATGCGGTCGTTTGAGTGTGCTGAATAAGTGCTAAGTTCGAGGGCTGCCGAACATTTTATACTATTGCAGCTTGCAAGAATCAAAGCCAAAGAAATAGCTTAAATTGAAAATGTCAACCAGAAGACCGGAATCCAAGCAAATATATACAGTACGTGAACTTTGGTTAGCCGAACGTGCTTTTTGGTGTTTTAACATAAGAGTTATTGTCAAAAGTAACTGAATTTAGAATATTTCAAAATACTTGTTTATTGGGAAAGAGAAGAAAAAAAGAGTCAGATCCATCCAGATCCAACCACGCCTGCAAAATTGTTGTTTTTAGCTCCTGCGCGGCTAAGTACTGGTGCACAGCCCTTGCAATTATGCCCCAAACATTTTCAATGGGGTTTAAATCCGGGCTTCGGGCTGGCCATTCTAGCAACGGTATAGAGCCCGAAGCAAAAAATTCGTCTGCCGTCTTGGAAACGTGGATGCTGGCATTGTCCTGCTGAAAGGTCAACGTAATTTCGACGTTATCCTCCAAAGACTCAATGAGCACATTACCAACATGGTATTTTTCCGAATCCATTTTCGTCCTAATAAAACATAGTTTGAGCTTTCCATGGTAGGGGAACCCACCCAATCCCATCACAGATCCTGGGAGGATTATTTTCACGCAGATCATGCCAGTAATGACTGAACCTATCAGGTCCGTCTAAATTAAACTTTTTTTCACAAACTCATATGCTCCTTCGCAAATTTAAGTCTGGCAACTTTATGGACATGCGTAAGTCGTGGTTTTTTCAATTACTTTTTCCACTTTACATATGTATCTGTCTGCAGCTAAAATTTTCTGAACTCTTATTTTTTCAATTGGGAGATTTATTTTGCTACCATTTTAGAGGCACTCAACCGATTTTTAGTAGCTTCTTCTTTAGTAATATTAACTTGCCGGCGAGTTATCTTGGTATTCCTTCTTGAATTTTTATTGGATATGCCATATTTATCTCCTAATCTCAGAAAATTTCTCGCGACTTTCTCTGACCGTTTGACATGGTCTAAAGTCAGAAAAGTGCTATAATATTCATTTTACATTCTAAGCTTCATATTATAACTAATATAAGGCATTGTCAGTACATCTCAAGAGACATAGTCACAACAAAGAATTAAACCTGGTACCACGGGGAGCAGTTAGCGCTTGGAGGTAACTCCAATCTGCTCATTGGGTTTGGCCCTTTGGGGAGATTCGTCCAATGTGGAGTCGCATTGCGGCCGGGTGCCGGACCCAGAGTACGGCAGAGGTTTAGGTCGGCCTCGAACCCGACCAAGGCGACTAGGATGTTTCCTTCTACCCGAACCAATTGCAACCAAGGTATACGTGCTGAAAGCGCTCATGCTTTGGCTCTTCCAAGGTATGAGTGCTGAATGCACTGATCAACACATTGTATTGATCTACGTGCTTCTAGCAATAAAAAGCACCGTGAATTTAGGCTTTCGTAGGCAGGTATTCACGTAAAACAGAACGAACTCTGATCTTTTGATTTGCCGGCTGATTTCTCTGTTAGAAAGACCATTTTCCTTCAATATTTTGATTTGGCCCTTTTCCACATCATATAAAAACGTTTGTCTAGCCATTTCAATCACACTGTGGTCGTCAACTGAATATAATCAAATAGAATAAGTGCAAATGTTAACAAAACTTCACAAAAAAATATTAAAAACACAGAGAACTTACCTCAAAAACGATAAATATAAGATTGCGGCTAATCAAAATTCGCAGCAATTGTCAGACAATATTCACATTTTGCTATTTTAGTACTGCTATGCTCTTGTTTTTTGTATGCATGTTAACTTTCTATGTACATATATTACCTAGCAACTATTGTTTACAAAAACAAAAATTTTAAAACTGTCGCGTGTACAGTTATTTTCACTATAATTTAAGAGAGCGGCTAACCAAAATTCCCGCACTGTATATACAGTGGCGGACAAAAGTCTACATACACCCCCTATTTCCATTGATATGAGAGTACAAAAAGTTTTTAGAAAAATGTATTTATACAGTTTTATTCTAATATTTATTATAATAGCAATTAACTAAAAAAATCCATTATTTAACATAAAACAACAAATTTATGGAAGAAAAACTCAAAAATTGCTTTGACAAAAGTCTACATACAGTTCAAATCTCATACTTTGTACATTGTTATATTAACAGTAAGGTAACGTTAGCTTTTTTCTTTTATTTCAATATGTTTATTGTTTGATATTTATTGAATTTAGTTGTGGTTTAAACACTTAAATAGCTATAATGGCTCCGCGAAATGAAATATCAATTGATGTAAGAAATTTGGTGATAAAAGAAAGAAAAGAAAAAAAATCATATGGTGAAATTTCTAAAATTTTAAACTTGAGTCGAGCAACAGTACAGACAATTCTAAAAAACTTTAAAAATAATGGTTCCAACGAAAATAAACCGCGCAGTGGACGCCCAAAAAAACAATCTCGTAGAGACGTCAGCCTGATTCCCAACGAAGTATACCAAAATCCAAAAGTAAATGCTCCAAATATAGCCGAACGCATAGTAAGTACGTCACAAATGAGTATCCAACCAAAAACAATAAAAAAAAAACTCTAAACGATAACGGATTCCACAGTAGAACACCACGGAACAAACCTTTTATTTCTGAAAAAACCGGAAACTTCGTTTAAAGTTTGCCAAAAAACACAAAGGAAAGGAAATGGATTTTTGGAAAAAAGTTTCATTTACAGATGATTCTAAATTCACCTTTTTTGGTAGTGATGAAAGGGCTAAAATTTGAAGGAAAACTAACGCCACGCTTGAACCGAAGAACGTAGTATCAATTGTGAAGCTCGGTGGCGGCAGCGTAATGGTTTGGGGAGCTGTTGCGGCCTCTGGAGTTAGAAATTCGGACTTTATTGAAGGTGAAATGGACGGTTATAAGAATAAGTCTCTGTTGGAACATAATTTGAAGCCTTTGGTGGGCCCGGTTCCAGTTGGATATTTCAACAAGATAACAATCCGATGCATGCGGCGCAAATTGTTAAGGACTGGTTGCTTTATTATACTCCAAGGCAATTAAATACACCACCTCAAAGTCCAAATATGAATATTATTGAACATATATGGGAGATTTTGGAGCGTAGAATTAGAAAGCACCAAGTTTCTAGCTCTGCTATACTCTAAGAGCGCATATTGAGACCTTGGAACAGCATTACATCTGCAGCGTTGACAAATTTAGCAGAATCAATGCCACGGCGTCTTCAAGCAATTATAGATGCCAATGGGGACCCAACTAAATACCAAAACGTCTTAATAACTAGCATTTTATAAAGTTTTTCGCACTGAATTAAGATATTTTTGTACTGTATGTAGACTTTTGTCAACACAATATTTGAGTTTTTATTCCATAAATTTGTAGTTTTATATTAATTAACGGATTTTTTAAGTTTGTTGTTATTAGAAAGAAGATTAGAATAAAACTGTATCAACACATTCTTCTAAAAAGTTTTTGTACTCTCACATCGAAGAAAACAGGGGGTGTATGTAGACTTTTGTCCGCCACTGTACATGTCGGATCGCACATTAAACAAATGCACTTGTTAATTAAATCAATTGTTTTTTTAGTTCAAGGTTTTTCAGTAATGATCCGTCCGCTTAAATAAATGCGTCACGCGCAGTGACTGGTTGATGACTGTGCTTATGTCCCTTCTGTCAGGTTGGTCATCCCTATTGTCAGTGTTGCGTGTTGTCTTAGGTCAGTGTTGCATTCGCTAAGTGTGGTGAGTGTCCCACAATCGCTCATCCTGCTCTTGCATTCGACCTGAATAAAGAATTACATTTTTTCATGAACTCCGCGACGGTAGTAGTACGTCCGGGTCCTTCATTATCTCCAACTTTCGCTACTTCGTATTTGCCATGTTATAACTGCTTAATGATTTTGTACGAACCAAGATATTTTGGCTTCAGCTTCAGCCCAGATCCATGCTGTGTACGTTCGAATCCTACCAGTTCGTTAATATTGTACACAATTTCAGCTTTGCGAGCATTATATGTACATAGGTTGTGCGATTTTCCTCTTGTAGTCGAGCTTTGTTCTCCCTCGATCGCTTCCCTATTGGCAAAAAACTTGGAGAGCCAATTTTCACAGGACTCTCTTGTGGCCAACTTCAGACTACCAAGCGCGTTCGCCATGGACAGAAACAGGTGGTAATCACTTGATGCGAGATCCGGACTATACGGTGGATGCAAAAGAACCTCCTATCCGAGCTCCCGGAGCTTCTGGCGCGTCACTAAAGATGTGTGCGGCCTGGCGTTGTCCTGATGGAAGACAATTCGGCCTCTGTTGATCAAAGATGGCCTCTTCTGCATGAGTGCTGCCTTCAAGCGGTCTAGTTATTGGCAGTACAGGTCCGAATTGTGTGTTTGGCCATAGGGGAGCAGCTCATAATGGATTATTCCCTGCCAATCCCACCAAACACACAGAAGAACCTTCCTGGCCGTCAATCCAGGCTTGGCCACCGTCTGGGCCGCTTACCGCTTTTCGACCACGACCGTTTGCGCCTTACGTTGTCGTAAGTGACCCACTTTTCACCGCCAGACATCATACGCTTCTAAAACGGGTCGATTTTGTTGCGCATGCGTCGATACGGTCAAAGATGTTTTTTTGCGTCAATTCGTGTGGCACCCATACATCGAGCTTCTTAGTGACTCCAAGCTTCTTCGAATGGTTTATAACGGTTTGATGACTACTATGCCGGTCTCTTTCGACCAATTTAGCGATTTGATCGCAATTTTCGACGACAGGCCTACCAGAGCGTAGTGCATCTTCAACCACCTCTACATCAGAACGAAAACGTTGAAACCATCGTTGGCGGTGGAAATGGAAACTGTATCAGGTCCATAAACTACACAGATTTTATTGGCGGCTTGAGATGCATTTTTGCCTTTATCGTAGTAGTACTGTAAAATATGCCGTATTTTCTCTTTATTTTGCTCCATGTTTGCGACGCTATAACTCACGAACGACTTAAAAGAAACGACAATCAATCAAACACGTGTTAGCGCGTGAAATGAGCTTTCCAAAAAGGTATAATATGACCCGATGCGACGAATAAAACAAGAACTACGTGCTCTCAGCGCCAACTAGCTAAAATACTGCAAGACTTTTTTGACTATTACCATGCTTCACATATTGAGAGGCTCAACATTTACAGTAAGCCTGGAGCCTTTGGCCACGAACGCGTTCCGGATCATAACACTTAATCAGAAGAATTATCTTTCTGTGCATCGGTAGAAAAAGGGCTCCGCCCGCTTTTGCTGTTCACAAAGTAAAAATACGGTCACAATACAATATTTTTGATGTATCGGTACTTTGACTTTTCAATATTATGATTTTGATGTAAGTAATCAAAAAAATATAAATTTGGCTCTGAATGAGCATATTTTGGACCCCACTATTTGGCATGATTGTTTATTTCCTCCTAAAATTTTTGTGTGATGAACACTTATTAACTTACCGCAGTTAAAAAGAAGCATAAATAAAAAACTGAATTACTCATGTATTTGCTCATAATGTCCTCCTATTTAAGAATATATAATATATTAAAATAAAACGATTTTCTTTTGAAAATAAATTTATGTTTTATATTGGGTGATTTTTTAAGAGCTTGATAACTTTTTAAAAAAAAAAAACGCATAAAATTTGCAAAATCTCATCGGTTCTTTATTTGAAACGTTAGATTGGTTCATGACATTTACTTTTTAAGATAATTTCATTTAAATGTTGACCGCGGCTGCGTCTTAGGTGGTCCATTCGGAAAGTCCAGTTTTGGGCAACTTTTTCGAGCATTTCGGCCGGAATAGCCCGAATTTCTTCGGAAATGTTGTCTCCCAAAGCTGGAATAGTTGCTGGCTTATTTCTGTAGACTTTAGACTTGACGTAGCCCCACAAAAAATAGTCTAAAGGCGTTAAATCGCATGATCTTGGTGGCCAACTTACGGGTCCATTTCTTGAGATGAATTGTTGTCCGAAGTTTTCCCTCAAAATGGCCATAGAATCGCGAGCTGTGTGGCATGTAGCGCCATCTTGTTGAAACCACATGTCAACCAAGTTCAGTTCTTCCATTTTTGGCAACAAAAAGTTTGTTAGCATCGAACGATAGCGATCGCCATTCACCGTAACGTTGCGTCCAACAGTATCTTTGAAAAAATACGGTCCAATGATTCCACCAGCGTACAAACCACACCAAACAGTGCATTTTTCGGGATGCATGGGCAGTTCTTGAACGGCTTCTGGTTGCTCTTCACCCCAAATGCGGCAATTTTGCTTATTTACGTAGCCATTCAACCAGAAATGAGCCTCATCGCTGAACAAAATTTGTCGATAAAAAAGAAAAGAACCGAACACTGATTTTGGTAATAAAATTCAATGATTTGCAAGCGTTGCTCGTTAGTAAGTCTATTCATGATGAAATGTCAAAGCATACTGAGCATCTTTCTCTTTGACACCATGTCTGAAATCCCACGTGATCTGTCAAATACTAATGCATGAAAATCCTAACCTCAAAAAAATCACCCTTCTTCTTCTTCTTCTTTACTGGCGTAGACACCGCTTACGCGATTATAGCCGAGTCAACAACAGCGCGCCAATCGTTTCTTCTCTTCGCTACGTGGCGCCAATTGGATATTCCAAGCGAGGCCAGGTCCTTCTCCACTTGGTCCTTCCACCGGAGTGGAGGTCTTCCTCTTCCTCTGCTTCCCGCGGCGGGTACTGCGTCGAATACTTTCAGAGCTGGAGTGTTTTCATCCATCCGGACAACATGACCTAGCCAGCGTAGCCGCTGTCTTTTAATTCGCTGAACTATGTCGATGTCGTCGTATATCTCGTACAGCTCATCGTTCCATCGGATGCGGTATTCGCCGTGGCCAACGCGCAAAGGACCATAAATCTTCCGCAGAACTTTTCTCTCGAAAACTCGCAACGTCGACTCATCGGTTGTTGTCATCGTCCAAGCCTCTGCACCATATAGCAGGACGGGAATTATGAGCGACTTATAGAGTTTGGTTTTTGTTCGTCGAGAGAGGACTTTACTTTTCAATTGCCTACTCAGTCCGAAGTAGCACCTGTTGGCAAGGGTAATCCTGCGTTGGATTTCTAGGCTGACATTGTTGGTGGTGTTAATGCTGGTTCCTAAATAGACGAAATTATCTACAACTTCAAAGTTATGACTGTCAACAGTGACGTGAGTGCCAAGTCGCGAGTGCGACGACTGTTTGTTTGATGACAGGAGATATTTCGTCTTGCCCTCGTTCACTGCCAGACCCATTTGCGTTGCTTCCTTGTTCAGTCTGGAGAAAGCAGAACTAACGGCGCGGGTGTTGAGACCGATGATATCAATATCATCGGCATACGCCAGCAGCTGTACACTCTTATAAAAGATTGTACCTGCTCGGTTCAGTTCTGCAGCTCTAATAATTTTCTCCAGCAGCAGATTGAAAAAGTCGCACGATAGGGAGTCGCCTTGTCTGAAACCTCGTTCGGTATCGAACGGCTCGGAGAGGTCCTTCCCGATCCTGACGGAGCTTTTGGTCCCGCTCAACGTCAGTTTACACAGCCGTATTAGTTTTGCGGGGATACCAAATTCAGACATTGCGGCATAAAGGCAGCTCCTTTTCGTGCTATCGAAAGCAGCTTTGAAATCGACGAATAGGTGGTGAGTGTCGATTCTCCTTTCACGGGTCTTTTCCAAGATTTGGCGCATGGTGAATATCTGGTCGGTTGTTGATTTTCCAGGTCTGAAGCCACACTGATAAGGTCCAATCAGTTTGTTGACGGTGGGCTTTAATCTTTCACACAATACGCTCGATAGAACCTTGTACGCGATGTTGAGGAGGCTAATCCCACGGTAGTTGGCGCAGATTGTGGGGTCTCCTTTTTTATGGATTGGGCATAGCACACTTAAATTCCAATCGTTGGGCATGCTCTCATCCGACCATATTTTGCAAAGAAGCTGATGCATGCTCCTTATCAGTTCTTCGCCGCCGTGTTTGAATAGCTCGGCCGGCAATCCGTCTGCCCCTGCCGCTTTGTTGTTCTTCAGGCGGGCAACTGCTATTCGAACTTCGTCATGGTCGGGCAATGGAACGTCTGCTCCATCGTCATCGATTGGGGTATCGGGTTCGCCTTCTCCTGGTGCTATGTGTTCACTGCCATTCAGCAGGCTGGAGAAGTGTTCCCTCCATAATCTAAGTATGCTCTGGGCATCGGTGGCTAGATCACCTTTGGGGGTTCTACAGGAGTATGCTCCGGTCTTGAAACCTTCTGTAAGTCGCCGCATTTTTTCGTAGAATTTTCGAGCATTACCCCAGTCGGCCAGCTTATCAAGCTGTTCGTACTCACGCATTTCGGCCTCTTTCTTCTTCTGTCTGCAAATGCGTCTCGCTTCCCTCTTCAACTCTCGGTATCTATCCCATCCCGCACGTGTTGTGGTCGATCGTAACGTTGCGAGGTAGGCAGCCTGTTTTCTCTCCGCTGCGACACGGCACTCCTCATCGTACCAGCTGTTCTTTTGCACTTTCCGAAAACCAATGGTTTCGGTTGCAGCTGTACGTAAGGAGTTTGAAATGCCGTCCCACAGTTCCCTTATACCGAGTTGTTGACGAGTGCTCTCAGAGAGCAGGAGTGCAAGCCGAGTAGAAAATCGTTCGGCTGTCTGTTGTGATTGCAGCTTCTCGACGTCGAACCTTCCTTGTGTTTGTTGGCGTGCGTTTTTTGCTGCACAGAGGCGGGTGCGAATCTTGGCTGCAACAAGATAGTGGTCCGAGTCGATGTTAGGACCTCGGAGCGCACGCACATCTAAAACACTGGAGACGTGTCTTCCGTCTATCACAACATGATCGATCTGGTTGGTGGTTTTTCGATCCGGAGACAGCCAGGTAGCTTGATGTATCTTCTTATGCTGGAATCTAGTACTACAGATAACCATATTTCGGGCCCCGGCGAAGTCGATCAGCCTCAACCCATTTGGGGATGTTTCCTCGTGGAGGCTGAATTTACCGACCGTAGTGCCAAAGATACCTTCTTTGCCCATCCTGGCGTTGAAGTCGCCAAGCACGATTTTGACATCGTGGCGGGGGCAGCTCTCATAAGTGCGCTCCAAGCACTCATAAAAGGCATCTTTGGTCACATCGTCCTTCTCTTCCGTCGGGGCGTGGGCGCAAATCAGCGATATGTTGAAGAACCTCGCTTTGATGCGGATTGTGGCTAGACGTTCATTCTCCGGAGTGAATGATAGTACTCGGCGACGGAGTCTCTCTCCCACCACGAATCCAACACCAAACTTGCGCTCCTTTATATGGCCACTGTAGTAAATGTCACAAGGACCTACTCGTCTCTGTCCTTGTCCCGTCCATCGCATTTCTTGGACAGCGGTGATGTCAGCCTTTATCTTTACGAGGACATCTACCAGCTGGGCAGCGGCACCTTCCCAATTAAGGGACCGGACATTCCAGGTGCATGCCCTCAAATCATAGTCCTTATTTCGTTTGCCATGGTCGTCATCAAAAGGGGGGTCTCTCATCCGAGGCTGTGTTTGCTTTTTCATTGGGGGTGTTTTTTTACGTGGCGGGTCCCAAACCCAGCGCACAACCCTATGCAGGGGATGTTTCGCCTTCTCACGTTAGCTCGTCTTCAAACGGATGTTCTTAGGCTACCCAGAGGATACTTGGTCAAAGACCGGAAGTCGTGAGCTGCTTGAGTCATATGTAAAAGAATCGTTTCTGGCCACTCCCAAGTGAATGGCGATCAGAGAACTTTCCTCACTTGCGTGAACTTCTACACATGACTCCATCCTCCCAATCACCCGTTATATAATATTTTTGGGACAACTTTTCCATTAATTTAAAAAAAATAACTCAATGCAACCATTTTCAGGTTATTTTGTAAATACACGACTATACAAAAAGAATTTCGTTCTTTGCCTTAAGGTTTATTTTATGATTTTCTGATTAATTAGGAACAAAACCGATAACAAAATACCTTTTTTTCGTATAAAGTTTGCTTTTGTATAAGTTATAGTAATAATACTATATAATAATTATATAGTATATAATTATACTATCGCTAAAGCGATTCCCTATATAAAAAAGCAAACTTTTTCATGTCATATATTTTTTTCGTCTAATTACGACCTAAAACATGGAAATTTACTGCTTTAAATTTATAGTAAAATTTTGTGTTGACCTGTAATATTTATTACATTTGTTTTCACAGGATACAACAGTTAATGCGGCTGCCCTTGTAGCAAAAATTCGAAATCTTTTGAAGGCGTATAAAACAGAGAAAGATAATGAGAAGCAGACTGGAACTGATCCGTGCACAATACCGTATATGTTGGAAATGGACGAAACTTTTGATGAAAGTTGTTTGGTGGCCAACAACCGCACCATAAACATTGAACAGATCCTCAGGAGGCATTGAGTCAAGTGGTTAGATAAAATTTATTTTTCATTACGTATTGCTTATATTGAATTCGCTTTTTTTATATTTTTAAACAGTAAATCAGTTGTTAATAGAGTCAATGCTTACGTATTTGTACGTGTTTATATAAAACAAATATGTCGTAAAATTATAAATAATTTTATTATTTAAGTTTGAGTCACTGTATATGTACTCATGCTTATTTATACATACATATGCACTGGAAAAATGTTGCTGTAAAAGTGAATTTTAAAACATTTATTCATTTCCTCGTATTAAAATTGTAAGCAACTGATTCCGACGATCTCCACTTGCTTCTCTCGCTCACTCATTAGCAGGTTCTGGCTACGGTCCGGTGCATAATGCATGCACTTGCTACTAAATTTGAAAAAATAAATTTCTGTGCTCCTTAAATTTAAGAAGCCTTCGAAAATGTCCTTTCAGTGCTCAAAAGCATTTTCAACAACTATTCTTGATGAAGAATGTGTTTTGTTAAAGCCGATTTGATTAGACGTTAACGAACCATAATCTTTGAACACCGGAATGAGGTAATTTCTCCAAGAGTATGCCGAGTCCCCGAGAATAAAAGTAGAATTTGGAAATATGTATACATTCCATATTACTTTCCGCTTTTCTATAAAACGCTGACCTTTTTAACACTCTACAGTCATGATATGATCCGGATTCACCACAATAAATATCAAGATTTTTATCAGTATCGACAATGGCCTGTAGGACATTACTATAATTACGTTTTCGATAAAAGACAAACATATACATATGTATATTGTCTTTTATTAGTGCGTTAATTTTTATGTGGGTGCAATCAATAGGACCAATAACACATTTGTTTTCTTTGTAAAACTCGCGAGTTGTTTCTTCCAACGCGTCTCCAGTTGTCCACTTAACGAACTCATGGCCTATTGAGATAACCCACGCGACAACCCGACAAACAATCGCCCATGCTGTGGACATCGTAAAACCAACTAATATGGCTAGTTGTCTGTAGGTAATTGTATTACTTAAATACCGCCGTACATATACATCATTGTTTTAGCAGGAATTTTGGTTTTTCCGGACTTCGTATCAAAACGGGTTCGTTCACTTTCTTCATATCTTCCTGCAAAAAATACCCATAAAGAAAAGTCTCATAACAAAAGCAAATCATACCTATTAAGTAATCTAAAGAGGTGCGACTCAAACGAAAGTGAGCTTTGAAATCCTAATCCTCAAAATTATCAATGGTACCCATAAAGCTTAGAGCTTTTTAGACGCTCTATCTGTTTTTGTTCTGAATCCTCTTATGACGAACTTGATTCAACAATTAAACCAGCCAGGGTGTTCAATATTTCTTTATCCTTTTCATCATTTGAATTTAAGTACACAGTACCAAGCAACTAGAAAACACACAAGTTAAATTTTTTGTCTTCATTTTAATTTAAAATCCCTACTTACCGCATCTTTTATAAAATTTTTCGTTGCATTTCTATATTTTTCATTTGTTTACATTTTTATCTGTCAAAATAAGGTTTCTCGCTATTGCCAACTACTTTTTATAGCCGGAACAGGGTATATTAAGTTTGTCACGAAGTTTGTAACACCCAGAAGGAAGCGTCGGAGACCCTATAAAATAATAAATATAAATGATCAGTATGTTGACCTGAGTCGGCTTAGCCATGTCCGTTTCTCTGTCTGTACAAACAGGTTTTAAGATATAGTTTTGAAATTTTGCAAACGTCATTTTCTCTTCAAGGAGCTGCTCATTTGTCGGAACTGCCGATATCGGACCACTATAACATATAGCTGCCATATAAACTGAACGATTGGAATCAACTTCTTGTATGGAAAACTTTCACATTTGACAAGATATGTTCACGAAATTTGGTATAAATTAGATGCAGCCGAAGTTAACGTTTTTTCTTGTTTTTTGTAAAAATCATAGCTATTGTGAATGGAAAAAGCGATGAACTGGCAATTCCTCTAGTTCAGTATACAAGTTATGAGAGCATATGACAAGCCAACATAATTATGTTGGCTAAGTCTTCCATACAAAATAAGCTAATAGCTTAATTTGCTGATCAAATAAAACACGCCTATTAAAAATAAATGTTGCCGTTGTTTAATGAAGTACCTCACATACAATTACCAATCATTTGAAGTTCGAAAATCCTGATATTAGTTATATAGCCGAGTTTTCGCCCAATTTCATTGATCGATAGTTTCTAGATGCTTAAACATTTTAGTTGCATTTGGACAGTTTTTGGATATAAGGTGGCACACTCTAAGTGCATTATGTGTGGGTTAATTCTTTAATTTGTGTATTGGAAATTGACAGAATGAAATGGAAAGGAATTGTACGAGGCTGTGTTCCAATACTCACACTGTGAAATAAGTTGTAAAAGGAATGCCAGGGACTAAATTCAATCGAAATCAGTCAGGCGGGTCCTAAAATATAAGATTTCATCTAAAAGTGAGCGGTGCCACGCCCCTCGTCCCATTTTTACACAGGCTCTCAAAAGGCCGCCGCATACCATATCGGGTAAACATTTTTTTATTTTCGCCATATTTAGTCATTAATTTATCGCACTTCTATTGGCAGTGGACAGACTTCTTTATTTTCTCATTTCATCCATTTCCAGTCGATAGGAATGCTGAACGCATTTGCCGCCTACGAATTTGGTTACTGTAGCTTACGCGGTTAAGGAAATATCTACATTAAACCAAATATAGGTTGGGGCCACTCCCACTTTTGTAAATTTTTTTGCCCACGGTTGATTTTGCTACTACAATACCCTATGTAATTTCAAAGTTTTCTATCTTAATTTAGCGCTAAGTTATGGCACTATAAAGGAATTTGATTAATAGCGTTTTGTGGGCGTGGTGCGATTATGCCCGTCTACGAACTCCGCCTTACTTCTTCGCCAAGGAATACATGTCGATATCTTGATTTGTTTTAGGTGATACCAACCACAGTTAGGTGAACAAAACTATTATATTCTGTAGCAACACCTTGCAAGAGTATAATTAATTAACCTTGGCCGCCATGTACCATATGTTATCAATAAACACTTTTTACATGGCAGCTTGATGAGAGAAAGTAAACCAGCGAAAAGTTAGAAAAATATTGTATATCTTTATATATATAAATCTTCTGACCGTGTGTTTGCATTTGAACTGCTCCTAAACGGATGGACCGATTTTGATGAAATTTTGTGTGTATGTTCAAGGAGATTCGAGAATGGTTTATATTTACAATTTGGTCCACTGGAAAATGTTTTTTAAATTATTTTTTCATTTTTAATCAATTGTTAATTTTGGAATGTTTGACCGATAGATGGCGCTACCATCGCAGTATCCAATATTCAAACCTTAAATTGGCGTAAACGTGCATTAAACAAAACGATGCCAAAGTAAAAGGCGACATCTGTAGATCAAGTTTTCATATTGTGGACAGAGTTGTTCGTTCTTAAGTAATAAATTGGGTCATTCAATACATCTATGGGTAGCTATAACATTTTCTTCATACCTGCTAACTATTGGAGGGGGTATCTTGACAGGCAATTTACAATTGCAAAAGGTCTGGCATAAAAAGATAGTGGCATAACTGAAGTGTTGATAAAAAGGTCTATTAAAATTTGAGATATACAGAAATCTTTTCGAAGCATTGCACAGAGCAATACAATATTTAAACGGGAACGATAAATACATATGTATATGTGTACAATTTCAGACTGATCCTTCCTGAAAAATAATAAAATTGCTAAATATTGGGAATGGCAGAATAGAACTGCAATCAAATACACAATGAATTAAAACTGGCTCATTTATCATTCGATGAATAATATACCACCGGCATCCCAAAAGACTGATGCCATAACCTTGCCAGCCGATTTTTTTGTCTTTCCACGCTTGAGAACCGTTTCTTAATATGCAGTCCACCAGGCTGATAATCGATTGGACTTGATTGATTGCACTGATGCACAGCCCAAAATTCAAAAGTTTTTTACCCCAAAAATTCATTTTTGTTGCTTCATCAAAAATGCGATTATTCCTTAACTAATACTTATAATCTAAGTAATAAAAATCATATAGATGGTATTAGAAGTACTACCTATGTATCAGCCACAGTAAAACGTAGGCGGGTCCTCTAGTTTAATCATAAAATAAAGGTTTGCAAGTTGAATGACAACCACCAAATTGGAAAGCTTCAGATTCTCTTCATTTTTTTCGCTAATCCGGACATCGAAGAAACCAAACATTTGAAGTTTTAAGCTCAAAAATTGCTAATTATTATTAAATACTAATATAGTAATGAAAAGCAAATATTTTTTAATGAAGCCTTAAACGTAAAATGGGCGAAAATTGCCTTAAGTACATCGCACTCGTCTTGTCGATACATATATGAGAATGGAGCTCCCTATTCGGGTTTGTCTGCCATAAGGGGACATTTGTCATATTTATCTACATAAATTTCATTTCTTCGATTGTTTGATCTCAATTTATATCAAATTGTCAATTTGAAATGTATTATTTTCAAATGGGTTTTTGCATTCAAGACTACAACATTAATCTGTAATTAAAAATATGATATTAAGAAAAAAGCGAAAACATTGCGATTACTTTTTAATAGTTAGAATATTCTGACTAAATTTAAGATATGTATAAAAATTAAAAGACATTAAAGTTTTTTAATTTAGCGGCTTTCCAATCTAAAGTAATTCACCGTCTGAGTTATATAATATATGGAACTTACCCATTAATATTTGTCATACATATAAGCATATGCTGATTTTTGATTAACTACAGAACATCGAAACCCGCCCTAAACTCATTCGGCTACATCTGGAGACTATTAAAAGATATTATAAATTGTAATAAAAATAGAAAATCGAAAATTTATTTACATATTTGAATTTAAGTTTATTGGTTAATTAATTTTTATAATTCAGTAGGTAAGAAGATTAGATGTTAACGGAAGCTTGCTCGATGTAAATTGCTCAACATTATCCGTCTCCAGCAATTTTGAGTTGGCCGTATCATCATTTGCACAAAGGCTAGAGACTCATCTATTTCTATCTCAAGCCAGTTTATACCCACCTTATCATCACCGTAGACTCCATTTAAATGACTAATGAATAAAAGATAGATCAGCACAATAACTGACAAGCAAAATGTGTTTACCTTGCATAGCATCCGCCAAACCACCAGCCACCTTTAAATTTCTTTGCACAATTATCTGCAGAATTATCATTATCACGATCATAAGTTGAAAACTTCCTTCCCGAATGATACTTTAAGGAATCGCCAGCGGTTCCGTTATAAATACCCAATTTCTTTAAAGCGTAGCTCTCTGACTCGTCACCAATAAGAAACCCTGAATATTTGGCGTAGTATTTTTCCCCTTGGCGTGTTTTCATTTGAATATGTAACTCCTGTTCACAACTATTAGTAAGCGCGTACAGTTTTTCCAAACCGATCCAATAGTTTCCCCTTACGTCACCAAATCCCTCTTTATAGTCATCCCAAGTTCTATAAAAATCTACCGAGCCACTTTGGCGCCGTTGAACTACTATCCATCCCCCGAAATCAACGTCCTCTTCGCAAAATACCTCCAAGTCGGTGATATTTATCTTTTCTAACTGAATTTTGTAAATACCACTCCTCCAGCTCTTTGCTGCTGCTTCCATACAACTAGACCATTTGGATGCTCTGAAATAAATACTTATGAGTATTTTTCCATAACACGTTATTCATTTGTACCGATTCGAAGCTAACTGCTTCTCGATGTTCGATGGGAAGCTGAGAATTTTTATAAATTTTGCAACGACACCTATTTGCACATCACAATCGCCATCGCAAATCTTATTCGTATCCTTATTTTGACTGAAGGAAAATCTTATTTGAAAACTTAAAATATAATACAGCGACATAATGAAAAAAAAGCGAAACATTTTTCTGCTACGAGTAAGTGCACGAACAGTTCGGTTGCCAAATTAAAACTGACACTAAATTATTGTAACCTTTCCGTAAAACTGATCTTTATTTCCAATGTTATCCGATTTATAAATATACTTATTGTTTATTTTATGCTGTGGTATCAAGTTCTTATTCAAATATTTACTTCAAAATACTCCTCAGCATTGCGTTAGTAAATGATGAGATGCCACTGTGAGATCAAAGAAAAAGTGTCGATCAGCACTTTTAACTAGAGAATAAAATATACATACATACATACATATGTATGTGCTATAATTACTTTTATTGCATTTTAGAGCGCATTAGGTGTCCATTCCTCTTTACAGCTATCATAATACTGTTAAGAACAAGTAAGGAACAGCTAAGTTCGGGTATAACCGTACACTTCATACTCTTGCAACTTGTAGGATTAAAGCCAAAGAAGTACATTCAAGTCCATAAGGATTGTTAGTTATGTGGGGTCTAGGGCGGGTCTTCACCCGGTTTTATTTATTTTAAGCACAAATATGCACCGTTATCAGAAAAATACGCTCTCTCATTATACCCTGAACAGGATATATTAAGTTTGCCATGAAGTTTGTAACACCCAGAAAGAAGCGTCGGAGACCCTATAAAGTATATATATAAATGATCAGTATGCTGACCTGAGTCGGCTTAGCCATGCCCGTCTGTCGGTCTGTCCGTCTATCTGTCTGTATATATGCAGACTACTCCCTTAGTTTTTATACTCTCGCAACAAAGTTGCTAAGGAGAGTATTATAGTTTTGTTCCCATAACGGTTGTTTGTAAGTCCTAAAACTAAAAGAGTCAGAAGAGTCAGATCTAGGGTTATATATACCAAAGTGATCAGGGTGACGAGTAGAGTTGAAATCCGGATGTCTGTCTGTCCGTCCGTCCGTCCGTGCAAGCTGTAACTTGAGTCAAAATTGAGATATCATGATGAAACTAGGTACACGTATTTCTTGGCTCCATAAGAAGGTTAAGTTCTAAGATGGGTAAAATCGATCCACTGCCACGCCCACAAAATGCCGGAAACCGAAAACCTATAAAGTGTCACAACTAAGCCATAAATAAAGATATTAAAGTGAAATTTGGCACAAAGGATCGCATTAAGGAGGGGCATATTTGGACGTAATTTTTTTGGAAAAGTGGGCGTGGCCCCGCCCCGTACTAAGTTTTTTGTACATATCTCGGAACCATGTCAACCAAACCAAACCAATTAAATATCAAGAATCGAGAAACCGCGTTAAGAACTTTTATAACTGGTTTAAATTACCCTCTAAACCAAATATTATTTACATTAACACCTACCGATTTGCCAAATGCTCTTGCTAAAGCACAAGAACTTCATTCAAATCAAATACGACCGCAATTTGCTTTGCTATTTACTAAAAACAATCATGAAATTGGTTCACGAAACCAGCCTCAAGCTAACCGAAGATATTCGAATTTTCAGAATAACTTAAGGTACCCCCAAACAAATAGTAATTCATACCAAATGTATGCCAAACCCACAAATAAGCACACAACCTCAACCAAAAATTCAACGAATTAATAATATTGGTGAGAACCATTTTTTAGTGTAAACTCCGATTTGCCGTATGTTATTAAAACCGATAAAAAAAACTGGGCAAATCTTTAGAATTCTCATAGATACGGGGGCAACCAGCTCATATATACGAGCCGGAATTTATAATAATAAAAGCATTTTAGTAATTAAGAAGAAGGTTAGAACCATTCATGGTTCGACCATAATAAAATATTTTCATAATATCAATCTGTTTGGTATACAGGAACGTTTTTATGAAATTAACAATTTAGAGAGCGATCTTTTAATTGGAATTAATTTCCTAAATAAAATCGGAGCGACAATTGATATTCCGAATAGAAAATTGATTTATGGGAATAATAAAACAGAGAAAATAAATTTTCTCAATGATTTAATTATACTAAACCCCTTGGGACAAAAAAGTCCTGAGGCACCCGTCAATAATAATATTAGCAAAAATGATACTAAGGATAGAAAAATTAATGAAGCAAATGCTCACAACATTTTGAAAATAAATAATGTTGAAATTTCTAACGAAGTTGCTGATACGTATAACTATAATAATAATGAAAGGAAAGATATCAACATTCCATTGCTAAGAGAGGATGTTATTAAAATAATAAATAAAGCTCATCAAAACGTGAACATGGATTTACCTTTTAGAACAGATATTAAAGCAGAAATTAGAACTGAGGATGACAAGCCTATATGGTCCTTATTCTATATCTGCAAATAATTTTGTTAATAAGGAAATCGAAAGTTTACTCGCAAAAGGGATTATACGACATAGTAAAAGCCCATATAATTCTCCCGTTTGGGTCGTTCCAAAAAAAGGAATAAATGAAGATGGTAGTCCGAAATTAAGACTGGTCATCGACTTTAAAAAAATTAATGAAAAAACAATAACCGACGGGTACCCAATGCCTAATCCCGAAGTGATACTTTTTAATTTGGGGGAATCAAAATACTTTTCCACAATAGATTTAGAGTCTGGATTTCATCAGATATTGATGGAAGAAAACGATATAGAAAAAACAGCATTTTCTGTAAATAACGGAAAATATGAATACCTAAGAATGCCATTTGGACTTAAAAATGCTCGAAGTATATTTCAGAGAGCAATGAATAATATTTTACATGAATTTATAGGAAAATTTTGTCACGTATATGTTGACGACATAATAGTATATTCAAAAACTCTAAAGGAACATATATCTCATTTGAAATATATAGTACAAACCCTCGAAGAAGCCCATATGAAAATATCTATAGAAAAATCAAAATTTATAGAAACCGATGTTGAATTTTTAGGATACGTTGTATCCCACAAAGTTATAAAAACTGATCCGAAAAAAGTAGAAACAATAAAAAATTACCCATATCCCAAGACGTTACGACAATTTAGAGGATTTTTAGGATTAACGGGATACTATAGAAAATTTATAGGAAATTATGCAACAATAGCTAAACCACTAACAAAACACTTAAAGGGAGAAAATGGTAAAATATAGCAGTATATGTCCAAAAAAACAATTATTAATCTTGATCAAGAAGGAATTGTTGCTTGTGAAACCTTAAAAAGCGTTACAAGAACAAGTTGAATAAGCTCAACCAAACTTTGAGAAAACATAAATTTTAACTACTGACGCATCTAATGTTGCTGTAGGTGCAGTCTTATCCCAAGAAGGAAGACCAATAACATTTATTTCAAAGACTTTAAACACTACCGAACAAAATTACGCAACAAACGAAAAAGAATTATTCGCAATAGTTTGGGCATTAAAGACATTACGCCATTATCTTTATGCAGTAAAAAATTTAGAAATTCATACGGATCATCAACCATTAGCATTTGCAATGTCCGAAAAAAATCCAAATGTTAAAATGAAAAGATGGCGAGTTTTTATTGAGGAGTTTTCTCCAAAAATTATTTATAAACCGGGAACAACAAATGTAGTTGCTGACGCATTATCAAGACAAGTATTAAATAATTTAACTAGTTCATGTGAGTCGAGTGACTCAAGTGATTCACTAATAGAAACCCAACATTCCGCAGAAAGTAGCGATGAGTACCAAATTCATGAAACAAAAAAACCTTTGAATCATTTTAAGCAGCAGATAGTAATCGATAATGGAGCAAGAATTACTGTCTTAGAGACTATTTTTTCTTTTAATAATAAACGTTTTTTAATTGAATATGACAGACCAGAAAATATAATTGGTATTTTAAAAGAATATATGAATCCAAAAGTAGTTACAGGAATATTTTGCACACCTGAAGTGCTATATGCAATAAAAAACATTTTGAAGGAGACATTTCCCACGATAAAATTTCTATATACTAAACTATTCCCTAATGATATATGCAATAAAGAAGATCAAGGATCGATAATCGAGCAAACACATAATAGAGCACATAGAAATTATAGGGAAAATTTGGCACAAATTAGGCAGCAATATTATTGGCCTTTAATGATAAAACAATTTAAACAGTACGCAAAAAATTGTAGCATATGTAATAGTAATAAATATGAAAGACATCCGAAACTAATTCCAATAGGGGAAGCACCAATACCAAACAAAGAGGGAGAACAACTCCATATAGATATTTTTTTCGCACAAAAGCTTAAATTTCTTACATGTATAGATTCATATTCCAAATTTCTAATCGTAAAATGTATAGAAGACAAATCAAATTTAGAAGAAAAAGTTTTGGAACTGTTACAAACTTTTCCAAATGTTAAAAGTATAGTTATTGATAATGAACCAGGCTTAAGTACGATACAGTTCAAGTCTTTAATGGAAAGGATTAATGTGCAAATTTATTATTGTACACCACGCCACAGCACAAGTAATGGCCAAATAGAAAGAGTTCATTCAACACTGATTGAAATCTCCAGATGTTTAAAGCAAGAACACAACTTAATTAGTAATTTTGAATCAATTATGAGAGCAGTTCAACAGTATAATAAAACAATTCTTTCTGTAACAGGTAAACAACCTTGCAACATTTTATTTAATAAAGAGCCTCATGATAATATGAAAAATGTGTTGCAAAATGCTCAAGAGAAAATGCTAGAGCATCATAACAAGAAAAGGCTTCAGAAAAGTTATAAAAACGGAGATATTATTTATGAAAAAAATTATGGGGAAAGAAATAAATTAAACCCCAAGTACAAAAAACAAATAGTATTAGAAGATTTAGGAAATACAGTTAAAATACAAAACAGGAACAGAATAATTCATAAAGATAATATCAACTCTTAAATCTTTTACCTTCAATATACAGAAAAAGAAATGTTTAGTCTAAAAGTTGTCACATGTAAAAAGACTTCCATCAAAAAAAACAATTAGGAGTAAATTAAGATTTCAAAATTGTACTGTTCAAATTGATAAATTAGTTTATAGCCTCACATACTATGTCTATTTGAATCGGGACGCTTCAATTTAGAGGTGGGGGAGTTAATACCACCAGTTCATATTACATGAACATATTGTATTTCTGTTATAAATATGTAACCCATATGGTACTTTCCTAATACTGTCCGCCTTAGGTGGTCCAAAAATATAACTCATAGATTGTAAGATGAATCTTTCCACTTGTAACATATGTCCTACATATGTCCTATCTCAAGTGGATTGTAGATATACTTCCTAGAATGTAAGATTAATATTTGTATCTAGACTTAAGCAAAATATTGTATTTAAGAAAAAGATAATAAAGAAAACGGCGGTCGACCACAGGCAGTTGCCCGTAGTTACTCAAAAATCAAACAACTTATTAATTTGCATGGTTCTAATTGATAATTTATCATTTGTCGCAATTAGTAACGGGTGATTTTTTTGAGGTTAGGATTTTCATGCATTAGTATTTGACAGATCACGTGGGATTTCAGACATGGTGTCAAAGAGAAAGATGCTCAGTATGCTTTGACATTTCATCATGAATAGACTTACTAACGAGCAACGCTTGCAAATCATTGAATTTTATTACCAAAATCAGTGTTCGGTTCGAAAATTTTTTATCGACAAATTTTGTTCAGCGATGAGGCTCATTTCTGGTTGAATGGCTACGTAAATAAGCAAAATTGCCGCATTTGGGGTGAAGAGCAACCAGAAGCCGTTCAAGAACTGCCCATGCATCCCGAAAAATGCACTGTTTGGTGTGGTTTGTACGCTGGTGGAATCATTGGACCGTATTTTTTCAAAGATGCTGTTGGACGCAACGTTACGGTGAATGGCGATCGCTATCGTTCGATGCTAACAAACTTTTTGTTGCCAAAAATGGAAGAACTGAACTTGGTTGACATGTGGTTTCAACAAGATGGCGCTACATGCCACACAGCTCGCGATTCTATGGCCATTTTGAGGGAAAACTTCGGACAACAATTCATCTCAAGAAATGGACCCGTAAGTTGGCCACCAAGATCATGCGATTTAACGCCTTTAGACTATTTTTTGTGGGGCTACGTCAAGTCTAAAGTCTACAGAAATAAGCCAGCAACTATTCCAGCTTTGGAAGACAACATTTCCGAAGAAATTCGGGCTATTCCGGCCGAAATGCTCGAAAAAGTTGCCCAAAATTGGACTTTCCGAATGGACCACCTAAGACGCAGCCGCGGTCAACATTTAAATGAAATTATCTTCAAAAAGTAAATGTCATGAACCAATCTAACGTTTCAAATAAAGAACCGATGAGATTTTGCAAATTTTATGCGTTTTTTTTTTAAAAAAAGTTATCAAGCTTTTGATTAGAAGTACCATCTTCATCCAATATTGCTTGCAGTTTGGCGTCTTTTCGTGGGAAATGATATCAAAATCATAATATCTGAAACGTGGAAGCCATATTTTGTATAATGCTTCAGATGCCAACAGACACAACAATTGATGTTTTCCGCAAAACACCACTTTTAGGTACAAAATTTAACATTTTCTGTTGTTTGTTCAATGATTGTAACGTTATTGAATATGTTTGACAGATGATGCCAACAAAACAAGCAAAAAAATTAGGGCTCGTTCACGACAAATATATTTGTGTCTTAACGACCACTTCATATCGGTACACCTGGTAAATACTTCTTGATTTCGTGTTGTCAAAGGGAAGTATTCGTTTAGTACCGGTTGAGACATTCTATTATGTATAAGCATCAGTCTAGCCAACAAGAGTCTTATTTATCTAATGAGTTCATTGCTGCTATCAGCCGGTTATAATGATTGGTGATTTTATGCAATTTTCACCTCTAAGAGATTTGTGAATATTCTCTTCTGATTCTACTATCAGTTAGTGGACACTCCTTAGTGGCATTTATTCAATCATTTTGAACTAAAGAAATTAATAAGACAAATAAGGTTCAGGCTTTTGCTTTGACATTAAATCATATGGCACCCGGCAGTATTACAAATAATAATTGCACATTTTATAGTTATTTCTCTCAAACTTACGGAGGTTGACCTGGCGCATACCTTGGTATTGCTGCCAATACTTCTCTCTGTTAACTCTTTCCTTCTCGCGGAGCAGCTCCTTAATATTGTGAGGATCAACGGCTATATGGGGTTCCGGTCTTAGCATTCTGTTGGTATGTTGCAGAGCGTCTCAAAGCAGAGATCGCTTTAAGTGTCCTTCACTATCGCTGAGTATGGCGATACTTTCATTGCGATAGTTTCGTTAGTGTTTTTTCTCTACACGCTCACTTATAGCAAAACAGTTCATCTGTGCCGTCCCAAAGAGCCAATGATGTTCCATAACTTTAGGCCTTTATTTGCTCGGACGTTATTACTTTCCCTCTGCCAAACGCTTCTGCTGTCATTTGAAGCATTGTGTGTTTCCGAGCAGCCACCTTCGTCTCGTGAACGAAGTTCAATTCAACCTACTGCACCATCCCTTTGCCAGACCTAATCCCCATTGTAGCTATAAAAACAATGTAATTTTTAACAGAAAATCTCATTGTTAATTAGCAGTTAAAGTAGGTTATTCACAACTAGGCTCCATAATGGAGGCTTAGGCTCCACCCTGTGGGAAGCCTTGTTGAGCCGAAACGAATCCTAGTATCCTACTACTAAGGTTTCAGCTATGCTAGTGTAGTAGCGCATCTATCCATCTGCGCACCGGTGCTGCCACGTTCATTTTCTCCAGTGCAAAAGCGATTCGATTTCCAGGAAGCCGCATAGCGCCCCTCCGTTATATACATATGCGCTCAGGTATACTGGAAAACACATTTTAAATCCATTTTGTATATAAATAGTATTGACGCACTAACCTATTCCTTGTAAAACTTCTTAAAATATTGTCTATTATATATTATCTTGTATATGTATCTCATAAGTTGACCGATATTTTTGGTAAAAAGTCAATTATGGGTACCAATTCAGTACCTAAGGATAATAGATAGGGAAAATTTTGGTCGTAAGGTAATTTATTTCAAAGGCACTATTGGTGCAAAGTTTTATATCGTTATATTAATTGCCACTGTGAGATATATGCATTAAACATTTTAGAGAGCGTAGTCACACCATTTTTTCAAACTTTTCAACAAACAGGTACCTGTTGCTACTGGAGGTACCCTGATTACAGTTCTATATCACATCTACCTACCGTTATAGTTTTTTATAGGTTTTGGGGGCGTAGCAGTGGTCCGATTACGACCATCTCGTCATCTTAATTTTTACATAAATTACAGATTGCACAGAAAGGCAAATATCTTGATTTCAACTTGTCTCGGCATCCTGAGCAATTATCCTATATTTATCCATACCTATCTTGATTTGTTTTAGGTGAAACAAACAACCTACAGCATTGTCACTTAATTCTAATTTTATTTATTTAATTATTGAAACATATAGACTTATAAGTAAATAACAATCAACTATATAACAGGGTCTGAGCAACCCTTTCGTCGTTGCACTATATTTTGGATGGTTCCGTTTGCCTTGTTCATCGCGCCGCTTCCATCAATATTCACCAGGACTTCTGATGTGCACATGTCTCAGAACAAATATCATAGATGTACGTGGCCCAGCGCTGTAACTATACACTTCTCTGCTATTATGGAAAAAATATAATACTCGTTGCATCTGGGTTACGGGTCTCAACGGTTGTTCAGGAGGTGGTGGCTGCTGCTTGCAGAGCATATAGTTTGGGATATTTGGGCACATTTTGATTTAATTATGGTAAATGCGAATTTCTTAAAAGAACTTTCTCAGCACAGTTAAGCTTCAATACTAAAAAATATTTCCAAACGTCATAAGCTTTTATGCCAAAAGTAGTAGGTAATTTGACCTTGTAGTTTTTTTACCTGCTGTTTTAACATCATTATGCCATTAAGGGTGGGGCTTGCTTTAGAGGCTTAAAAAATATAAATTTTTAGGATTTTTCGGGAGGGTTAGAAATAATTGATTAAAGCGAAAATTCTAGGACTTATAGTATATTTACAGATCATTCACAAATTTTTTGGATACGAAATCTTTGATACTCTGCCTTTGGGAAGCAATTGCCCGATGCATCTTGCATGTGCATTTGTCGGACGGCGGGCAGAATGCAGGTCGAAATTTCTATCGGAAACACAAAATTCAAAGAGATTCACATTTTTTAATAATTTATCTTTTATTTAAATAAAAAAAAAACAAAAAAAGTGTAAAATTTTACAAATTTTTTAAAAATTGAAAAAAAGTGGGTTTTGACCAATAAAATTTTACTTTGTGTTATTTAAATATACATATGTTCAAACTTTACTTTTCTTAGTTTTTTTATTCCATTCGACGTTAAGTTTATTTCTATCCTGCCCTCCAGTTAAGAGAATTCGTAAAAATGAAAAACCGAGAAATCGCGCAAAGTTTTCGCTTTCTGCCCAAGCGCTAATATATCTACTAGACGCTCGGTCACTATTTCTCTTCTAGCTTCAAATATATTTCGAATTCCCATCCATCTCTTTGGGCACATATTCTTAGATTATAAATCGATTTTTTGGAGCTTCTAAAGCAGAGTCAATATTAATTAAAGAATTGAAATAATTATTGCGATAATACCGAGATTATTATTAAATTTAGCATTCTACCTACCGACGACACAAAACCTTATGCTATTACGAGGTTTGACAATTAAGTAATGAGACTGATTTTACTACCGCGCTTGTGGTAAACCTGTGACCTTGAAATTCCTTTTCTCTTTTTCCGGTATCCCTCCCCTCTCCCGTGATATACATATGTATGTACCATCGCTCTAGCTTATGTAGTTCGCCTGCTGCGTCAAGTTGAGTAGACGTGTGTTTGCAGTGCTCGTCACAAAAATGGAAAAACGAAATCAAGAGCAACGCGTCGCGATAAAATGTTGCGCCAGATTGGGCGAAACAGCTTCGGAAACATACGCTCAACTTGTAAGAGTGTACGGTGATTTTTTGATAGCCGTGGAATCACCCACAAAGAATTCGTTCCATCGGGGAAGACTGTGAATCAAGTCTACTATTGCCAAGTACTCGAAAGATTGCGAAAACGAGTCAACAGGGTGCGCCCAGACATCGCTCGTAACTGGATCCTTCATCACGACAACGCGCCGTGCCACACCGCCCTCAGCGTGTCCCAGTATTTGGCCTCTAAAGGGATCGCCGTGTTGCAACAGCCACCTTATTCGCCCGACATGTCACCCTGTGACTTAGTTTTGTTTCCTAAAACAAAATCGGTGGTCATATGAACCCATTTTGAGTCGATTACGGACATCCAGGCGGCCGTGACGAGGGTACTCGCGGACATCCCAGTCGAAGCGTTCCAGAAATGTTACGAAGCATGGAAAACGCGCTGGAATCGCTGTATAGCTGCCCAAGGGGACTACTTTGAAGGGGATGCCAGAGTTGTAGAATAATTTTCAAATATACGGTTTTTATGGAACTAGTCTCATTACTTAATTGTCAAACCTCGTAAGGTCATTAACTGTTATTTTTGTACTTTTATATAAAAATTATGGTGACAACGAGGCGACTTCAATTCCGGATGTTCATGTTGTAAACGCGTTCCTTTGGGGAGAATTATTGAATCGTATAATTAATTTTTAAGTGTTTAAAAAAATATATGAAAATATTATTGTTAATGGAAATATTTATATTTTTTGTTAATATGTACATAGGTTTTTTAACATAACCTCAAATTATGTGAAAAGTCATATAAGTGTCAAACCACGTCAAGCGGACCATGAAAATTTCGCAAAATCACCGATGCGCTTATACTTTTCTTGCGACACATACTCGTAGTATTGTAGTATGTCGGGAGCTTACGAGCGCAGTGCGCAACTATGGATGTGCCATAAGTTTTAAGAGCGGTGTGGGGACAAAAAATTTAATATCTTTGTAATGGTAAGAATGAACAAAAATTTCTTTGCAGATTATTAAGGGTTTTGTGTCACATACTTTTCAGTTTTTTTTAGCGTGAAGAACATAAGACAAATTTCAATTGTTTAACAAAAAATTATGCACAGAGGACAAAGTTAAAGTTCTCCTTGTCGAGTAAAATAATTAATTCGTTGCGCAAGGTGATCTAATGACCCCTTTTTATATCTTCTTCAATATACATGGGTTGTATATTGCTTAGAATGTGACTTGACCAGACCAGCATGTTCTGATTAAAGTCAAATGAAGCAATAGTTTATATCAGAGCAGCCGTACTAGCGTTGTTGAATGCACATCTCACGTCAATGAACGCCACTAAGGTGACTTCCCGTTTTTCTAAGGAACTTTCGATTGTCCCAACTACCTCATATTGGTCGGTGTCAACCGACTTCTCTTTAATGTAAACATGCTACTCGAACTCCAAGCGATTGGGAGGAATTTGTCGATTGATGAGATCGTTACAAATCCTTTCCAAACTTTGGGTTCCTGCCACCTTCTAGTGTTTACGCTAAATGAACAAAGGTCACGAGTTGCGGTGAGATTTTCTGAGTTTGTGTTTGAGAGAGTACCTAGGGAGCGGCTCAATTCTATGACAAATGTGCTCTATATCATCGATATTAAATTTAAAATCGATGTACCTGTTGTCGAAAAAGAATATTTTCTAGTCCCTTACGAGGCCTACCACAATTCTATTACATATGGTTAAGTCTGAGACATGAAGGTGGTTGTGTTACCAATATTTAAGGTAAGTAAACCCTTACGAGTTAACGTAGTCAAACAGAGCCATTCCTCTCCCATTACAGTATAATGGGAACTAGCATCTGTTCCAATAATAAGTTGCATACCTGTTCAGCTCTTCCGTGGAGGCGGTATCGGGAATCGAAGGACAAGTACAATGCGACCAAAAGCAATAACTCGCCGGCCATCTACACCACTATGTTGTCCCGTGTCGACATGTCTCCTAAGATAAGCAATTTTAGTTGAAATTTGATTTTATTTTTTACTTTTTAATAATGGTTGTAAATGTATTTTTGTTAATATTTATTAATTATTATTATGTTTTACACCATTTGCTTCTTAAATCGAAACTGAATTCTTTAATTTTTTACTAATCTGATGCTCTCAGTCACAGCCAGCTAATCGGTACCATTTTGAGTTAAGTCTTAAGTTACATCGCAAGGGTGTAAAGGGTGTTGGATTTACATAAATAAGAAGTAGGAAAATATCTTCAGTTGTTTTTGCGTTTTAGCTGTTATTCATTCATTGAAGTTTTGTTTTAATGTTAACTGACATTGGAGTGATATCAACACATAATTTTTTCTTTTAATTTTCAAATATTAAAGTTTTTGCTAACGTAACTTTTTAGAGGTAAGAGTGTTTTTTGACATTAGTTGACATTTTCGTCACATCCTAGGCTCAGGTACAGGTCGCTCCTCCTAAAATAGTCCATTAGGCTATGTACGAACACTGGTTGTCGGTGTCTCCCCCAGGAAGTAAATCCGCACCTTAGTTGTCCTTGGCCTGTACAGCGATTAGGTCTTGTGTTAGAAACTCTGAAATTCAAGAGAAATCAGGATTGTTCCTACCTACTATATAGGTTCTAGATCTAGATCCTTCTAGACAGATCCCGGGCTACCATGTATGCATTCGTTTTCTTTATGGACGCTGGCTCAGCAAGGAGCCCAGGTTATACAATAATAACTAGCAGGCGATGACAGCCGAGGCTAATACCTGTATATCTCTTCCATGACGAGATCTTGAAGAGCGGCAAGCTCCGGGCCGGAGGAGTCTCCGCCGAGAGGTGAAAAACAGCACAGTCATCCGTTTGTTTTTTAAAGCATCAGTATATCTGCACTGTCCTTCACTAATCGGAGGAGATTAGGAGCGGAGTGTTGGTCTCCAGCCGCCGGTACAAAGTTCACCTTTTGCTTGCGGTTGGTGAGGTCGGAGGTGTTGCCTTTTTGCCTCGTCTAATGGTGAGGGTTGGAGGATGGAGTCATGTGTAGAAGTTCACGCAAGTGAGGAAAGTTCTCTGATCGCCATTCACTTGGGAGTGGCCAGAAACGATTCTTTTACATATGACTCAAGCAGCTCACGACTTCCGGTCCAAAATATGGTTATCTGTAGTACTAGATTCCAGCATAAGAAGATTCATCAAGCTACCTGGCTGTCTCCGGATCGAAAAACCACCAACCAGATCGATCATGTTGTGACAGACGAAAGACACGTCTTCAGTGTGTTAGATGTGCGTGCGCTCCGAGGTCTTAACATCGACTCGGACCACTATCTAGTTGCAGCCAAGATTCGCACCCGCCTCTGTACAGCAAAAACCGCACGCCAAGAAACACAAGGAAGGTTCGACGTCGAGACGCTGCAATCACAACAGACATCCGAACGATTTTCTACTCGACTTGCACTCCTGCTCTCGGAGAGCATTCGTCAACAACTCGGTATAAGGGAACTGTGGAACGGCATGTCAAGCTCCTTAGGTAAAGCTGCAACCGAAACCATTGGTTTTCGGAAAATGCAAATGGACAGCTGGTACGACGAGGAGTGCCGTGTCGCAGCGCTGGGAAAACAAACTGCCTACCTCGCAACGTTACGATCGACCACAACACGTGCGGGATGGGATTGATACTGAGAGTTGAAAAGGGAAGCGAGACGCATTTGCATACAGAAAAAAAAGAGGCCGAAATGCGTGAGTGCGAAGAGCTTGACAAGCTGGCCGAGAAAGGTAATGCTCGAAAATTCTACGAAAAAATGCGGCGGCTAACCGAAGGTTTCAGAAGGAGCATACTCTTGAAGAACCCCCCGAAGTGATTTAGTAACCGATGTCCAGAGCATACTAAAATTATAGAAGGAAAAGTTCTCCAGCCTGCTGAATGGCAGTGAAATGGAGATGGTGAACCCGATTCTCGAATCGATGACGATGGAGCAGACGTTCCATTGCCTGACCATGAAGAAGTGCGAATAGCAATTACCCGTCTGAAAAACAACAAAGAGGCGGGGGCCGGTGGATTGCCGGCCGAGCTATTCACATAAAGCAGCGAAGAAGTGATAAGGAGCATACATCAGCTTTCTAAAATATGGTCGAACGAAAGCATCCCCAACGATTGGAATTTAAGTGTGCTCTGCCCAATCCACAAAAAAAGAGACCCCACAATTTGCGCCAACTACTATGGAATAAGTCGCTTAAACGTCGCATATAAGATTCTATCGAGCGTATTGTGTGAAAGATTAAAGCCCACCGTCAACAAACTGATTGAACCTTATCAGTGTGGCTTCAGGCCTGGAAAATCAACAACCGACCAGATATTCACCATGTGTCAAATTTTGAAAAATACCCGTGAGAAGAGGATCGACACACACCACCTCTTCGACGAATTCAAAGCTGCTTTTGACAGTACGAAACGGTGCTGCCCTTATGCCGCTCCGTCTGAATTTGGTATCCCGCAAAACTAATACGTCTATGTCAACTGACGTTGACCACCACAAAAACTCCATCAGGATCGGGAAGGACCTCTCCGAGCCGTTCGATACCAAACGAGGTTTCAGACAAGGCGACACCCTATCGTGCGATTTTTTCAATCTGCTGCTGGAGAAAATAGTTCGAGCTGCAGAACTTAATCGAGCAGGTACAATCTTTTATAAGAATGTCTCAACACCCGCGCCGTTAGTTCTGATTTCTCCTGACTGGATAACGAAGCGAAGCAAATGGGTCTGGCAGTGAACGAGGGTAAGACGAAATATCTCCAGTCTTCAAACAAACAGTCGTCGCACTCGCGACTCCAGCTCTGAAAGTGTTCGACGCGGTACCCGCCGAGGGAAGCGGAGGAAGAGGAAGACCTCCACTCCGTTGGAAATACCAGGTGAAAAAGGACTTGGATACGCTTGGAATATCCAATTGGCGCCACGTAGCGAAAAGGAAGAACGACTGGTGCGCTGTTGTAAACTCGGCTATAATCGCGTAAGGGGTGTCTCCGAGCTCCGTTTCTTCATTTAACAGCGGACGCGGTATAGCCATCTTTACGCTTCTCAGAGGCTTGGTATCCAGAAAGCTAATCTTACGTTTAAACACTTACCTCCACCGGTGCTGTAGTTCTTGCCATTGCCCTTCATCGTTTGTGGAGGTTTTTGTTGTTTTATTATTCATCTTCTACATGCGTCCCTTGACTAAACGCTATGAGCTGTCGAATCTACGCAAGTGAAGGCAAAGTTGCGGCGCGCTAGAGCCCCATGACGCCGTAAGGTAACCGTTACTACCCAATGTGAACTGGTGTTGGGAAGGCACGTTAGAATACACTTAAATTTAGCTCTTGGCTGCAAATCATCCAATTGGAACGGGAGTCTCATATCATCCTGTAAGTCGGTAGAAGCTCTTGATTGCCACAAACAATAAAATGCATTACCACTCACGCCGGTCGGGAGGTGATTCTAATGGTTTTCATTAAAATTGTTTCCTATAATTTTGATCTTAAATCAATGGTTTAACCAGCTGCTGAATAATTTATAATTTGAAATAGTCTGAATTCAAAATCTGTCTCCTAAATCAATTTAAACGATGCAAAACGCCCCCACTCAATAATCGCATCACTTCCCACCAGTGGTGGAACAAATCACTTCACCAATCAAATGCAAAATCAACAACTTTTAATTTTCTCAGTCTTAATCACCACAAAGTGTCGGTTCGTCCGCACGCCAAATCACTTACGCCTTACGCCAATGAAAAGCCAACTTTACTATACTGAGCGCTGAGTGCTTTAAAACTCTGCAGCCGTGCAGAAGGAACTCATGAATTGACTTTACGTGACTGAACTGTTTATTGGCACACCAACGACGTAGAGGCCAAGCGAACACGCTTCACTTAGCACCCAGGCAGGCGTCGCAAAATTAGCAACTTGTTTAGCGTTTGTGCAATTAGACGGCTGTGGTGATTTTACTTGGTCGAACAAGAGCAACAACCGTTATTTCTACAATCGACAAACACTGCAACAACAACAGCTGAAAATGCCATCGAAACTTTTGAGCGGCGGCGGACTGAGAGGCGTAGTGAAATATACATATGTGTGGTTGCGAGTAAATTTCGACGTCTAACGTTTCACACGCTCGAATTGGCGGTTAAGCGGCTGCAGTGTGTACTAAATTTACACCCATCATTGACCACTAAAGCAAAACACCACGGCTCGCCTAAGACAAAACTTTGCGGCAGCACGCCAACCAAATATCCATAAATACATATTTGCGAGCACAAAAGCCAATGGCGGTTTAATTGATCGACATTAATTATATACTTATCGTATAGAAGGAGTGATTGATTAAAAGCAACATTAATTTCTTTATTATATTTGTTTTTTCTTATTAAATAACCTTAATTTGATTTGAATGTTCTTTATATCAAGCAACGTGATTAGAAAGAACTAACAATCCTTTCCCGATGGACGCAAACCGTTGAATTTACATAGGTGATGCAAAAAATGCGCCTGCAAAAGTAAATTGCAGGTGAAGTACGATGGCATTCCTGCAGCGTTTCGTAATTACCGACTAAACATAACCCAATAGTACACAACAGATACCAAGAAAAAGCAAATAGTGATCTTTATCCGGCGAACTTTTTCCGAAGAAGGCGAAAACTACCCTCGGAAAGGTGATGGCTAGCGCTTTCCGCAAATCACAAAGTATGATCTTGATCGACTATCTCCAAAAAGAAAAAGTTTAAGAACTATCGTGGCTTGGTGAAAACGGATGGCAAGTCCTCAATAACCGTTTTCACAACCCACAACTCTAAATATGCGTCCTATAATTTGTTTCAATCGTTTTAGAACTTTCTTAGGGAAAATCATCAGTTGTTTATTTAAGCTGCTCATCGGCACTTAACGAATTCTTTCCGCCGTGCCAAATTATCAACTCGGAATATTATTTGAGCGTTATTCGTCGTCTGCGTCAAGCTATTCGTCTGAAACGGCCGGAATTATGGGTGATTAAATTTTTTTCATAAATCAAGATAATGCATTAGTCACACTCTATAGGTTCTTCGCAACTTTTCCACCTAGAACCGGGCCCGCCGTTTTGACTCGATTGAGGAGATAAAGCCGAATAGAAAAGAACTTCTTCTGGTTATAACAGAAATGAAGTCAACAAAATGAACAAAATTTAATATATTGGATACAGTTATATACATATAATGCTAACCACATTATGGTCAAGAAAAGTCAATACAATTTTTACCTTCCGACTCAAACGAAAGTTGAAAACCAATACATCCGGCATTGAAGGCTAAAGTAAATACTGTACTGAATTAATCTATATCTATTACAGGCAACCGTTAGTTGAACGAAACTATTATACTCTGTGCAACATGTTGCAAAAGTTTAAAAATCAATTTACAAATACGGCGTAAGAGTGAAAAATAGTTTCTTATTCAACACAAACGTGGAATATTTTTGCATGAGTGTATGACAAAGCAGACCTCAACCAAATTGAATTTTATTTAGACATTAAAATTAGTTATTGTTGTCTTAGAAGTGCACTAAGATCTTCCCGGCGCCTGTACGGCCGCCGGGAAGTTCGGTATTTCTCAACTTTTAATTGATTTAAACTTAATTCTTGAGTATATGCAATTGCAGACAATTTATGTAGCCACAATGCATGTTTGTATTCTCATGCATATGCCCCGAAATGACAACAAATAAACAAGTTAGCTACTGAATTTATTTAAAATGCTGATGAATGCGAAAGCATGAAGGCAATGATTTTCACTCAAGACGCTGATGACTGCCTGTGTACAACTCACCGACAAGAAACGCAGCAGACAGCCACTCAACTATCTGCTGCGCTTCAGTCACTTTCAAGGAGTACTACTCCGAAAGTCCTTTGTTATTTGGTGCGCCTCGGTAAACTCAAACAAGCAAATGTGCAAACAACAAAAACTACAAATTGACGCACACATAAATGAGTTGAAAAAGAGCAACAACAAAATGTCTGAATCGCCAAAGTGGAGAGTATGCAATTGTTGTTGCTATGATTGCAGTTGTTGTAGTCTGCAAATGCTAAAAGTAACCACAAGGCAAACAGAAAGTGCAAAATTGCTACTAAAACGCAGCAACATCCTCGCAAGCTACAGCGACAACACTAATACAAACAGCATTCACTTGTGCATATTCATATACAAGTGTATATATAAATATATATGTAGGTATGTATGAAGGAGTATATGTATATAAATATAATAAACTCGTAAGTGCGTGCATTAGGGTTTGTATTTGATCGCATTTTCATTTGTATTTGTATTTGTAATTGTTGGGGCATTTGTATTGTAGTTGCCATTGCAGTCATTGCTTTAACCATTTTGACATTCGCCAGTTCTGCTTCGTCTTCTTCTTGTTCTTATACTGCCTTAGTTGTGTTGTCATTCTGTTGCTGCTCTATTTAAGTTGTCAACATTTGCTCCTTGACACGAGTGCATGAGTGCGCCGCCACACAATAAATGACACAGCAGCCACTGAAAATCAACTCAGTTGAAGAATCTGTCAGGCATCTTGTCAAACAGCCCGACAGCCAAGTGGCCAGCAAGACGCTGGTAGTATTAGTATATTAGTATTTCTGCCCATCAGGAAAATGCACTGGTTCCAATTGGTACGGTTTAAGCGCCTCAAGCAAAAAAGACAAATTTAAGTAAGGATTATCAATTACAGGACAGGTTCCTCTCAATAAACTAAAATATTCCCACATTTTTTACGTCTCAAGAACATAACTACTATACCTTAGTGTTCCTGCGGTGCACCTTTCTTCAAGATAGTTGCTCCAAGCAAATACTCAGATAGAGATTAACCACGCAAAGCTCTGGGGAAAGCATTGCTTCTAATCATGGTCAAATATCCAGTAGAGAAATTAATGTAAACATCATCCTTGAAATATCTCAGAAAGCTGAAATAGTTTTTAATCTAAGGGTCTTCTGTCAAGCAACTGACAAAAGTGTACTCGCTAAATAAGCAAAATATATGTAAATATCCATCTATTTTGCGAGATATTTAGCAATAAAGCAAAGTGAAAAATATAGACATTAAGGATTCTTCATACAACCGAAAAAAGATTCCTCAAAACAGATATTATTAATGAGGTTAAATACTTTTAAGGGATTTTATATAAGTTGAGCATTCTCCTGTCCTCGCTTCGCATAACAGGAAATTCTTCAGGTTTTATCAGATTTTTTCTAGTCTACCGTATTTCGAAGTTACAATTTACTCTGTTTCTCTATTTTTATTGTAAAAACAAATCTTGACAACACTTAGATGAAACACTTGGCGAAACTATGTGAGTATCCTTGTTTTGATTAGTACTCTAAGCAAGGTTCGAGATTTGTGGTTTGTGGCTCAATCTCTCGATCAGACCTAAGACTTTCCAATAAACTTGATAAATTGAATTTATGATATTTTTTACTACCACTAACATGTTATGAATTTGCCGAAATTGTCCCAGTTTCTGTACCAGTTCGTATCCCTGCAGAGCACTTCGTCACTGCAGTTGTTTGCGTGTATGTGTAGCTGCAAGTATGTGCTGCGTGTGTGTACATTGCATGTTGCAGCAATTTGCAATTGTACAAGAATGAGATTTTGTTGCAACAGCTGGTCCACTCAATGCGAAGGACAATCAGTTATGCCACAAAGCACATGCAAATACACAGACACACGTTCCAAAGCGAGACGGCAGCTTTGGCTCATTTGAAAAGCAAATAATTATAATTAATAGCTTTCGTGAGTCATCCTTATAATTAATTTCTGTCAGTTGGCAGCTGTCTGTCCAAATTGAAGAAGCAGCTAGGACTTGAGAAATGAAATATATGAATGAAATATATGAATGAATATATATTTACGAGTGTAATTCATGCTGCTGTGACCTCCATACCCTGATACAATTTGATGGTGACATTTTTCTAATTTTAAATAAAGAATCATGTGTATGTGCACTTACGAAATCTTTTTGCCAATTAATATCTCTAGAATATTAGTTTTAACTTTAAAGTCCTAGAAATCATAAAAACAGAATCTGTCCTTGGTATCGTGTGAGAGGCTCTAGTAGTTCTACGTTCCGCCTTACCCTGGTAAGATAAGAATAGAATGTCGGTCGAGATGTGAATGTTCCATTTCCAGATATTTTTACTAAAAATGGTGAATGAAAAATTTGCAGGAATTACATCTATGTGGAACGCTTGCCTTTGGATTACTTTATTGTCAAAGCTTTATAAATTAAAAGCCGTAACTTAAGAACGACTAGATCGATTTTCTACTTTGTTGAACCAGTCTACGCCTCGACAAACAGAACAAAACCTAAATTTTGATATACTGGATCTAAACCCGCAGCTTCGCTCGCGTGGAATTTAGAACTTTATTGTGTTGTTGTCAAGTACTATATATCATGTACTTTTCTCAAATTATGATTGAACGTTTTCAAAACAATCGGAACACTGAAACCATACTCCCAAAGGTTAAAGTCTAATTTTTAATTTATATGTATGACGATCTCCAACCTGAATAGCCACTATATTAGGCTAAATTATTTTCACGTCAAGTAAAAATTTACCGATATTTGTGCACAAAGCTCCATAAAATTTTCTTTGAACCCCGCAAGCTTAGTTTCATCGGATCGATTACGAAACAAGTATAGAATTATTGCAGGGAAACAAGGACGGAACGGAACTTATAGTATTGTAAAGTAGTACTTTTAGATATTAACTTGTGGCCCTCAAGGTTTTCATTGGCGTCGGAAGCCGGCCTCTTTTGAGTCGTATATCTAAGTTACGGTTGGATTTCAGAGTAGCGCTAACATATTTTTTAAAGTACTCAAAAACACTTGTTGGCAAAATTTAAACAAAGTGAAGTTTTAACTTATTTCAATTGCGTACAACCAAGACACGGTAGCTTAGATAAAATAAACAACAAATTTTCGTAAGAACATAATATCATTCTTTTAACAGAAAATAAGCAACTTAAAGCTACCCACTCACCGCCCTTCAAAGCAATCCTACGAAAAGGAAAAAAGAATGTCGCTGCAAAAAACTCGATCCTTCATTCGAGTGATTGTCAAATATGTAGCACATCAACAACAATAACAAAAGCCAGTCAGCAACAATGAACCAACAGCCAAACAAGAAGTAACTGCAATAGCAGCAGCAACAACAACAGCTGGGTACTTCAATTACGACGGCACAGAACCGGTGAATTGTTACGCGACGCTGGGGGGGAGTGGGAGTGTCAACAGTTGCGTGCACACACCATGAATAAATAAATTTGTGCGAAATTGCTGCTGTTATATTTTCATAATAAATTCATAAATTCGATTTATCTTTCAATCAAAATAAGAAAGTTACATTTTGTCCCTGAACTTCCAAAAGACACTTGAACAAGTACTTACATTCGCACTCTCCCCTCGCAGTGCGCAATGTGTTGGTTGCAAGCAGAAAAGTTTAGGCCATGAATACGGCTGGCATTTTTGCTTCTCTCTTCCTTTCCTCTTTCGGACTCTCATACGATTCTATGTATATTTTTACACTCGAATTTTTATTGCACATTTTCTTTCGGTAACTTTCACATTTTTTCGTTTTTTGCTTTGCTCCTTGTTGATTTATAAAATTGTTATTTATTGTTATAAGCGTCAAGTGACAGTAAAATGGCAATGCAATGTGTTACGCCCCATTAAATTTGGAACAAACGTTTTTGAAATACGTTTCAGTGATTGTTGTCGCTAGCAAATGTACATTTGTATTTGGTAGAGGCTTTCAACATTAGCAAGAAATGCTTACACAGGTGTTAGTCCCAAAAATACTCTGTCAATGAAAGCTTTAAAAGATTTTGTTTACTTGGGTTCGCTCTAATTATACCATGAAAAGGGAATTTCAAGTCTGCTACAAAGTTTTTACCACTCAGAAGAAATCATCGGAGATCCTACAAAGTATATATTGGTCGAAAAAGTCTTATTTATAATGTGGCTTGCGTGGCATTCTACCGTTTTTTATACAAAAATTTCAAAATATAGCGAATTTCACTCATTTTTGAACAGCTGTAACTTTTTTTCAACTTCCCCAAAATTATTATTTTTGGTTGCGTGAAGCTTAAAATCTCATCTTTCTAACACTACATAGTATGACAAATACAGCTTTCCTTAGTAAGTAACTTTACTAAATTTGAGTAGAAAGTACTTTATATTATATAACCTCTAGAAATAACTAGGGTAACTATTTTCACACACAATTTTATTAATATCGGTCCAAGCAATTAACATTGGTAACTTATACTTGTGTAAAATTCGTAATAGAAATAGAGCTACATAAATTTTATTAATTATACGCTGAACAGGGTATATTAAGTTTGTCACGAAGTTTGTAACACCCAGAAGGAAGCGTCGGAGACCCTATAAGGTACGAGTATATATCTAAATGATCAGTATGTCGAGCTGAGTCGATTTAGCCATGTCTGTCTGTCTGTCTGTCGGTATATATTTTGCAAACGTCATTTTTTCTTCAAGAAGCTGCTCATTTGCCGGCACGGCCGATATCGGACCACTATTACATATAGCTACCATACAAACTGAACGATCGGAATCAAATGCTTGTATCGAAAACATTCACATTTGACAAATATATTCACGAAATTTGGTATAGATTATTTTTTAAGGCAACAATGTAATCTCCAAAAAAATTGTTCAGAACGGATTACTATAGCATATAGCTTCCATACAAACTGAACACATAGTTAATAACAGAAATGCTCATGTGAAGGGTATTTAGCTTCGGTGCAACCGAAGTTAACGTTTTTTTTTTTCTTCATAAGTAAAGGAAGTGTTAATTTTATGTCCTCGAATAAATTGGGCATAAATTTAATCAATGCATATACTAAATTAACGATTTACAAAAATTTATTCGAAATTATCAACTTTTATTTTCACACAAGACCTCAAAAGTTTCCGCTATTGACTAATTGCAGCATGCACAGTTTCAATTGGTATTGACGACGCTCCTCGAACCGAAGATTTTTAAAACTCTGCAAATTTGTATGAGGTTTCCAACCTTGACCACAAACCATAGTGATATGGATTAAAATCTGGACGGCCAATCATCTACAGCTATAAAACCAAAAAATATATTGCTTTTAGAAACTAATAGTATCTTGCTAGAAAGTCCAAGCTATCCATCGAAGAAAATATTACTCAACTGCTTTATAACGTTTTCCTGCTGGTACATTTTTCCCTTAAATAAGTATATCTTAATATAATTTCATTATTATTGCCTTTTCGCACAGCCAAATTAATTTAGTGCAATACAAGATTATAATCGAGAAACCAGTTTCTGCTTTTTCCTCAGCCGGCTACTCCATTAACAATCAACTTATGTATTTGTTAGGGTTTTCTTTTTTGTATTTTTTCTAATGATAAAAATTCGTCAGCTAATTGCTATTTTATCGAAGCACAAAACCAAATTTACAACCTAGACAACAACCAGCAGAGTTAAACACAGTTAAATTTACAATGTGGACGATCACCCGAAGAGTTGCATTTAAGTTTCAACTCGATTTCAATTCGATTAAGAATTATGTAGTAAAATAAGATTTTAATTCTGTTTGGTAAATCGATCTAAATTAGCGCTTTAATCGAATAAAGGTGAATTGAACAATTACCTCCTGCGCGAAAATGCTATTCTCCATTCACAATTTCGTCGAACAATGAATGTTTAATTCTTTCGCAAGCAACATTTTTATTATGAAGTGTTGCCAACACCTAGGAGTATTTCTCCGACTTGCAAGTTGCTAGAGTATAAAACGTTTGATTAGATCCGCACTTAGCACTTCTTTACTTATTTCAAATACTTACATTTTTAAATTCGTGATATGTTTCGAATGTATAGAACCTGGTGTTTCGACTAACTTATTTATTTATAAAGTATTTGAATACGTTCGTAACTCTTATGGACTATACTCATATTGCATAATATGAGAATTTTATAAGAACTGTTTCGGCTGATCCCAGAAATTAGTTATATTTTGGCAGACCATCATTACTGAAACTAAAATTTACTGAAAATGTATTAAAGATTTTATCCATAGGGACATTTTTTCTTTAAATAAATGAAGTAATATTTATATACTCTAGTAAATTTAAATAACATAAATTTAGGTAGAATAAGTCCAAGTCCAGCATCAAAGAAACAAATACGATTTCGGAAGATTTGCAAAATAGGTTCCTTTGCTGGCGTTAATCTCTAATTCGACTCAAAATAACTTCCTTAAGTTTGAAAATGGAAAGAATTTACAAGAGAAAAGAATAATGTAAATGGAGAAGTACTGCTTTAGCCGTGGAGTTAACCGAGGTGTGAATCGGTCTAAAGCCGGGAGCACTTCTCCAATTGTGGCCATTTTTTCTGCATATCTGCATAGTAGAGCCCTATGACCAATTGACCCTTCTCCAGGCAAATAACAACCTCGACTGTTCGTACGCATACGCCGGTCTTTGCTTTTTAGAAGCAGGTTCGCCGGGTGCACTAAAAGTCCGATTCAGATTAGGGGTATTCTCTTGTTCTTGCAAAACCCTTGCAAGGTGCAAGAATTGCATATATTTCTTCTTGGTGCACCGGCACAACAACAAACACACGCAGAAAACTATTTGCAATGGCTGTAAAATATGTCAGACCAAAATCCATGTATATTTGCGTGCAATGTCATGCAAAAATATAATTGCAATCCTGTTTTAGCCGTCATTTTACATAAAGACATATTACGTTGTTAAATTATTGAGGAAGGTAAGTTTTAATAGATTTTATAATTTCTATTTAAATTGTGAAGATTTGCTAGAGTTTTTTTTTTTGTTAAAAATGTATGCAGGAGGTGCGCCAATTCACAATAGCCATGCATAATAGTCATTCACAATAAATTAACCGAATCAGCCGTTCATATATCAGTAGATTCTGCAATGGGTGCTCTCGTGCCCTTGTATATTTCGGTATAGTATTTTTGCAAACTGCAATCTTGCAAGAGCAAGCGGATACCCCTATTATACTATATATAACGGGTGATTTTTTTGAGGTTAGGATTTTCATGCATTAGTATTTGACAGATCACGTGGGATTTCAGACATGGTGTCAAAGAGAAAGATGCTCAGTATGCTTTGACATTTCATCATGAATAGACTTACTAACGAGCAACGCTTGCAAATCATTGAATTTTATTACCAAAATCAGTGTTCGGTTCGAAATGTGTTTATCGACAAATTTTGTTCAGCGATGAGGCTCATTTCTGGTTGAATGGCTACGTAAATAAGCAAAATTGCCGCATTTGGGGTGAAGAGCAACCAGAAGCCGTTCAAGAACTGCCCATGCATCCCGAAAAATGCACTGTTTGGTGTGTTTTGTACGCTGGTGGAATCATTGGACCGTATTTTTTCAAAGATGCTGTTGGACGCAACGTTACGGTGAATGGCGATCGCTATCGTTCGATGCTAACAAACTTTTTGTTGCCAAAAATGGAAGAACTGAACTTGGTTGACATGTGGTTTCAACAAGATGGCGCTACATGCCACACAGCTCGCGATTCTATGGCCATTTTGAGGGAAAACTTCGGACAACAATTCATCTCAAGAAATGGACCCGTAAGTTGGCCACCAAGATCATGCGATTTAACGCCTTTAGACTATTTTTTGTGGGGCTACGTCAAGTCTAAAGTCTACAGAAATAAGCCAGCAACTATTCCAGCTTTGGAAGACAACATTTCCGAAGAAATTCGGGCTATTCCGGCCGAAATGCTCGAAAAAGTTGCCCAAAATTGGACTTTCCGAATGGACCACCTAAGACGCAGCCGCGGTCAACATTTAAATGAAATTATCTTCAAAAAGTAAATGTCATGAACCAATCTAACGTTTCAAATAAAGAACCGATGAGATTTTGCAAATTTTATGCGTTTTTTTTAAAAAAAAAGTTATCAAGCTCTTAAAAATCACCCTTTATTTCAACAATAGCCGTATGCATGCATACTAGATGTCTTCAATTCGCCTAACATAAGAGAGTGGCTAATACAAAAATCAACAACTAATGAATTTCTTAGACTTGTAATAATAGCAAGTTAGACTAACAAACGTATACTATGTATCATTTTAAAGAGGTATCAACAAACCCTTTCATATCGATTTGAATTAAATTATTTTGTTGTTGCGGTCACATATATTTTTTCGAGAAGAAAGCAATGATCAAATATAGCGAAGAAAAGAATTAATAGTTTTATCCTTTTAGTGCTCTACCTCCGTTGTATGGTAACATTTATTCCGAAAGAGCTGATTCAATTTTATTAAAGAGTAAAAACGCCTCAACAAAGTGCAAAATTAGAAATTGTCAGACATTTAATTGAAAATTATGTGGAGCAGATCAAATTTATTACTGGTAAGTACTTTAAATTGATGTATAGAGGAGCAGGAGAACAGCTGATATGATATTTCCGAGAAACGAAACAATTATCAAGCTTGCCAGATGGATAAATCGTTACTCGATAGAACGATAGTCTGTTGATTTTACAAAAACAAAATACATGTAAAAAACTACCGAATAACGACTAACGAATTAACCAGGCTGGTCTGAATACCCCAATAGTATTATAATCAGCTCTTTGTAATATCATATTCTCTTTGCAGAAAACCGATTGTGGCAGCAATCACACGTTTTCGAAAGAGTACTAAATATTTTTGCACAGAAAGGTTCGGCTAAGTATACACATGCGAAAACACATTCATAAAAGACAATTGTCTGCATCCCTGCAGAGAAACGAGAGCTAATCAGAAGATTCAACATTTGATGATTCGCCCTAAAATATGCCACCGTTAATCATAGCAAAGTCCAAAAATTCTAGCTACTAGCAGAAAAAACAACTAATACGGGATCCATTAGTCTAGAGTCTGGTGCTGGAGTTTCTATGTGATACATTTCTCTATAGGGTACTCAAGAATTTGATATAAGGGTGATTTTTAAGAGCTTGATAACTTTTTTTTAAAAAAAAAAAACGCATAAAATTTGCAAAATCTCATCGGTTCTTTATTTGAAACGTTAGATTGGTTCATGACATTTACTTTTTGAAGATAATTTCATTTAAATGTTGACCGCGGCTGCGTCTTAGGTGGTCCATTCGGAAAGTCCAATTTTGGGCAACTTTTTCGAGCATTTCGGCCGGAATAGCCCGAATTTCTTCGGAAATGTTGTCTTCCAAAGCTGGAATAGTTGCTGGCTTATTTCTGTAGACTTTAGACTTGACGTAGCCCCACAAAAAATAGTCTAAAGGCGTTAAATCGCATGATCTTGGTGGCCAACTTACGGGTCCATTTCTTGAGATGAATTGTTGTCCGAAGTTTTCCCTCAAAATGGCCATAGAATCGCGAGCTGTGTGGCATGTAGCGCCATCTTGTTGAAACCACATGTCAACCAAGTTCAGTTCTTCCATTTTTGGCAACAAAAAGTTTGTTAGCATCGAACGATAGCGATCGCCATTCACCGTAACGTTGCGTCCAACAGTATCTTTGAAAAAATACGGTCCAATGATTCCACCAGCGTACAAACCACACCAAACAGTGCATTTTTCGGGATGCATGGGCAGTTCTTGAACGGCTTCTGGTTGCTCTTCACCCCAAATGCGGCAATTTTGCTTATTTACGTAGCCATTCAACCAGAAATGAGCCTCATCATAAATCGGACGTAAAGCGCGAAACACATTTCGAACCGAACACTGATTTTGGTAATAAAATTCAATGATTTGCAAGCGTTGCTCGTTAGTAAGTCTATTCATGATGAAATGTCAAAGCATACTGAGCATCTTTCTCTTTGACACCATGTCTGAAATCCCACGTGATCTGTCAAATACTAATGCATGAAAATCCTAACCTCAAAAAAATCACCCGTTATATACATAGATCTACACTGGTGTGCGTAGTGATGCATGTATAGGGTGATTTTTTAAGAGCTTGATAACTTTTTTAAAAAAAAAAACGCATAAAATTTGCAAAATCTCATCGGTTCTTTATTTGAAACGTTAGATTGGTTCATGACATTTACTTTTTGAAGATAATTTCATTTAAATGTTGACCGCGGCTGCGTCTTAGGTGGTCCATTCGGAAAGTCCAATTTTGGGCAACTTTTTCGAGGATTTCGGCCGGAATAGCCCGAATTTCTTCGGAAATGTTGTCTTCCAAAGCTGGAATAGTTGCTGGCTTATTTCTGTAGACTTTAGACTTGACGTAGCCCCACAAAAAATAGTCTAAAGGCGTTAAATCGCATGATCTTGGTGGCCAACTTACGGGTCCATTTCTTGAGATGAATTGTTGTCCGAAGTTTTCCCTCAAAATGGCCATAGAATCGCGAGCTGTGTGGCATGTAGCGCCATCTTGTTGAAACCACATGTCAACCAAGTTCAGTTCTTCCATTTTTGGCAACAAAAAGTTTGTTAGCATCGAACGATAGCGATCGCCATTCACCGTAACGTTGCGTCCAACAGCATCTTTGAAAAAATACGGTCCAATGATTCCACCAGCGTACAAACCACACCAAACAGTGCATTTTTCGGGATGCATGGGCAGTTCTTGAACGGCTTCTGGTTGCTCTTCACCCCAAATGCGGCAATTTTGCTTATTTACGTAGCCATTCAACCAGAAATGAGCCTCATCGCTGAACAAAATTTGTCGATAAACACATTTCGAACCGAACACTGATTTTGGTAATAAAATTCAATGATTTGCAAGCGTTGCTCGTTAGTAAGTCTATTCATGATGAAATGTCAAAGCATACTGAGCATCTTTCTCTTTGACACCATGTCTGAAATCCCACGTGATCTGTCAAATACTAATGCATGAAAATCCTAACCTCAAAAAAATCACCGTTAGTTTGCAATAAGCTTGCGGAGAACAGGAATCAAGGGAAGATGCAGCGGGGTTCTGCCGGTGTAACGTTACGGTTCGCACATACCACGGATCAATGGTTGTTTTATTGCTTTCATTAATTTCACTTGCTTCCTTCGATGGTAGAAAGGGATACTGGAAGGGAATGAGCGGGACAGTGACAGCGCCTGGTTACGAACATAGCGCCGCATTGCGTTGCCTTGTGTTTTATTTACCACTTGGATTTACAAGCGCAACCAACAGCCAAGCGCAGCTTGAAGGATTTGATGTACGCTCCAGCACGATGCTATTATCCTTACATGGCTTTCTGTGCGCTGGACAGCCCGCGGCTAGCTGTTCTGTTCGTTGGCTATGGCAACAAAAGTGCGGAATATTTTAGTGGATATTGTTCTTCGTTACCTATGTATGGGTATGTGTGTGTATTTCTGACTGTTGCTACTGTTGCACTTTGTTTGCTTATAGCATATATCACTTACCTTTCCAGTGTTTGAGTATCAGTGGCATTGCGAGGGTTCACCGGAAGTTTATTTAACCTGAAAAGATTTTATTGTACCAAACATTTTATGTTCCGCATCAGGCGTCTTGAACTGTTGCTCTGCAATTTATATTTAATGCCGGTCAGAATAAAAAGCTATGAAAACCAGCATGTCCAAATGCACAGTAAGCCACGTCCAAATACGGTTGCATTTTCCATTTTATAAGATGAGAGTAAGAACGAAAACTATGATGAAACACTTAAATTTTAGAAATTAAATATTTGAAATGTGGCTTTTCAGAACATTTCCTAGAGAACATACATATCGTCACCTAAAATGCAAAAACTTCGAATGATTAAAAAATTCGAAATTGGATGTTTTATTAATTACGATCTACTACTTCAAATTACATGCATATAAGTCCATATGTCCAATATTTTAAGGTTCTGTTATCAGATATAACCCAGTTTTAACCAATATTTAAATTTTGTTGCACTCATGTTCTATTTTATATCGTGTAAATTTCCGAAAATGTTGTTACGTTATTAGGTGACGAGTATCGTATACATATACTCGTATTTCCTGAAAAATTAATGTCTAACGTCCGCTGTGTTCAATAATTTCATATTTTTTATTTTCGTAGAAGGGTTTCAAATAATGAATTAAAACTGACTAGAACTAACATTTAAATATTTTTTTTTATTTTGTAATACCAAATATGGAGTTAAAAATGTTTGAATACGGATTGAAAAATAAAAAATATTATAAACTATAACTTTTCTAAATTTTTTATAATTAAGAATTTAAAAAAATCGCCTTTGCGTACCTCTTGTTCTCTTGTCGTCAAGGTTTTATAAAAATTAAAATTTTCAATTTTTAATTGCAAACATTTTTTGGATTTGGACTTGTCATTTTCAATCCTAACATCAGAATTAAAGAATGAGGACTTAATTTTTAATTGTTCACTTCACCCGGGAAAACTGGCACAGTTTAATAAAACACACCACACCTGAGAACACTCAAAGAATCTCAGCTTACACGAAGCCACTATCATACTCAACATCGGAGAAGACAACATACAAATCAAAAAGGCTCTAGCACCATATTCGTTACGTCTATGGGTCTGATCGCTACAGAACTTCATTATTTTTACATTCGACGTTATTTTGCTACGTTAACTTGATATTGATCGTGCGTTCCATCTTTTTCTATTTAACTGGATCAGCAGCCCCACAAGTTATTTCTGCATTGGCCAGCTCATTGACATTTTTATATTCTCCCAACATATTGCACAGAGTGTAATAGGTTTGTTCACTTAACGGTTGTTTGTATCACCTAAACCTAATCGAAATCAATGTAGGGTTATAAATGATCAGGATCGCGAGACGAGTTGAAATCCGAGTCACCGAGCCTACATTCCATATAATACATTTTTAAATTCCTTTTATTCCTTCACTTTCCAGTATACAAATCAATAAGCAATTAAAACAGTTATAACGAGATAAAACTTTGCTCTATAGTCCCTTTAAACTATGCCACCTAATGACGAAAAATTGTTCAAATCAAACAAAAACTGTTCAAGCCCCTAAATAACGAATATGCGCACCTCAGTTCATATAGTTGATTTTCGGTAGGAAATATCGGCTAATGGTTAGGTATATAATTAGAATTCAGAGAGAATATTTTCCTGATAATATATAGTACGTCTGCATGTCAAAATGGATTGAAGCCTTTTAATGCTTACCATATACCGCATACGATTTACCGACTAAGATGTGAGGTATCTCAATGAAAATGAGTGAACTCATAACATTGTATGTTTGTGTCTAAAATAAATAAAATCGAGCAACAACTTGACATTGCCCTCATATAACTTATATCAGGATTTTCGAACATCCAACGGACCTTACTCCATATATGTTACATAAGTGAAATCCTGGGAATATTTTATTAGTCTGTGGCATATTGATTGTAACGGGTTTTTCAATAGGGAAGCTACACAAGTAGATGGATAGGAACAGCAAAAGACGTCATATTTTTGCTCGCTCTTTTGACATAGCTTTTCAGTAAGGTTTGCCATTTCATCGTGCAAAAATATACGCTCCAACTCGAAATATTAAAATTTACTATCGAAATTCGGAGTCGGTAGCCTCAACTTTAGGCTACAAAAATTTATTTTTTAATAAAACAACATTCGTACGTACTCCATGAGTCACCATTGCATGCCAAAAAAAAATTACAGTTTGGTTCTGTTTATACTATATTAAGTAACACCCAGTAGAAAGCATCGGAGACCCTATAAAGTACATATATAAATGATCAGTGTGTCGAGCTGAGTCGATTTAGCCATGTCCGTCACTCTGTCCGTCTGTATATATACGAACTAGTCCCTCAGTTTTTTAAGATAAGTTGATCATTTCTCGGAACTGCCACTATAACATATAGCTACCATACAAACTGAACGATCGGAAAAAAGGTCTTGTATGGAAAATGTTTGCATTTGATTTGGTATAGATTATTTTCTAAGGCAACAATGTAATCTCTAAAGAAATTGTTCAGATGGGTCAACTATAGCATATAGTTGCCATACAAACTGAATGAGCGGAATCAAATGCTTGCATGGGAAACTTCCTCATTTGACGATAGTAACATGTTTTCCTTTGGATGAAAACCACTGGCCGGTTACGTCTTTAGATTTACTTAAACACATAGTTACTAAAAGAAATGCACCTGTGAAGGGTATATTTGCTTCGGTGCAGCCGAAGTTTACGTTTTTTCTTGTTTTCACTGGTTAAGGATACTCGCTTTCTGTGAAAGCATCGATAACTTTCAATTTATAAAATGTTCAAACGAATTCTTACGTCAAAATACTAAATTTTAACCACCACTTAGAAGGACTGCCATTGGTGAAAATTTTCCAGTTACATACAAATAGTTTTCTATATAACGGGTGATTTTTTTGAGGTTAGGATTTTCATGCATTAGTATTTGACAGATCACGTGGGATTTCAGACATGGTGTCAAAGAGAAAGATGCTCAGTATGCTTTGACATTTCATCATGAATAGACTTACTAACGAGCAACGCTTGCAAATCATTGAATTTTATTACCAAAATCAGTGTTCGGTTTTTTTTTTTTCGGACAAATTTTGTTCAGTGATGAGGCTCATTTCTGGTTGAATGGCTACGTAAATAAGCAAAATTGCCGCATTTGGGGTGAAGAGCAACCAGAAGCCGTTCAAGAACTGCCCATGCATCCCGAAAAATGCACTGTTTGGTGTGGTTTGTACGCTGGTGGAATCATTGGACCGTATTTTTTCAAAGATGCTGTTGGACGCAACGTTACGGTGAATGGCGATCGCTATCGTTCGATGCTAACAAACTTTTTGTTGCCAAAAATGGAAGAACTGAACTTGGTTGACATGTGGTTTCAACAAGATGGCGCTACATGCCACACAGCTCGCGATTCTATGGCCATTTTGAGGGAAAACTTCGGACAACAATTCATCTCAAGAAATGGACCCGTAAGTTGGCCACCAAGATCATGCGATTTAACGCCTTTAGACTATTTTTTGTGGGGCTACGTCAAGTCTAAAGTCTACAGAAATAAGCCAGCAACTATTCCAGCTTTGGAAGACAACATTTCCGAAGAAATTCGGGCTATTCCGGCCGAAATGCTCGAAAAAGTTGCCCAAAATTGGACTTTCCGAATGGACCACCTAAGACGCAGCCGCGGTCAACATTTAAACGAAATTATCTTCAAAAAGTAAATGTCATGAACCAATCTAACGTTTCAAATAAAGAACCGATGAGATTTTGCAAATTTTATGCGTTTTTTTTTTTTAAAAGTTATCAAGCTCTTAAAAAATCACCCTTTACAAGGTGTAGAATGCCCCTTCGTAGCGCCAGTAAACATCACAGCCTGACAACTTCTACACGCTAGATAAATTCTTCTTGATACGATCATTAGCAGCAGTTCACGAAGACTGGCAGTATTTTTCTTCAGCTGTCTGTTATCTTTACCTAAAATTCAGGGGCCTAGGCATACACGAGGAGGACATTCCATTATTAGTTTCAAAGAAACGAAGAAATAAATTTTTAAATAACAGCAATGCAGAACTAAGTTGATCTGTGCCAAATAAAATACGATTGCTGTTCATTGGATCTTGATAACTCCAAGTGTTCAGTTAACGGTGTACATTTATTCTCCATTGTCTTCTTAACCTTGATCACACTGACCCTATGTAGTTTCTTAACTTGTGTTTACTCATACCAGAAATGCGTACTATTGGGAGTTCCAGTAGTTAGCAAAGTTCAGTAAATAGTACACAGCAAATTTTTATTTAAATTTCCCACTTTCAACGCTTCCATTTGCCTGCCATAAGCTGTCTAATAAATAGAAAGCGGTTCACTCACCTAAGCAACCATGTAAATGCACCCGAACTGCATTTGACACCTTGAATTATTGCCATAAATGCCCCAATTACTATACAAACTAAGACAAAAAACGTTTCAGAAGAGGCAGAGTAATGTTTAAAAATCCCATAAATTACAAAAGGATAACGGTGTTCGTTAAAAGCTTTGCAAAATCAAAATCGAAAAAATGCTAAACGCACAAAAAATGTAAATTTGCGTAAAAAATTCTATGTATGTATAGGTGTAGCCGTTCTGCCTGATTTTTATTGCGGTTTCATTTACACATTGGAGCTGTGGCACAGCGGGATAGCTGTCTGGCAGAAGTTTGTTAGCCAGTGTGGCATACCACCGCACCGGAACCAGAAAATTTAAATTTTTCCGCAATAGAATTAGTGAGTGAAATCACCCAGTGCTATATTGTACCGAAAGTCATTTAATGAATAAAACATTTCAAGGAATAACAACGCAAATGCTTATAGTAGTTAATTAAGAGCGCAAGAATAGATCACTGCTTGTTCCATATAAGACAACTTGGGATTGTATACTCGTACATATCTGCACTGCAACTATAAGGATATATAAAAGCTGATCGGTTTATAAAAACAATTTATTTTCATATTTTCTTCATACACACCTAGCTTTTACGGCACTAAAATTGCTGTTGTATGTTGAATCTACTTCTTTTGTGTACCTAACGATTATATGCATCACGTAAAACAAATCGGTATAATTATAGAGTTATATAATATAAACTTCAAGCGACTCTCTGTATGTCCGTAAGTCCATCAGCACTAACGATAGCTTGAGCAAAAATTGAGATATCTTGATGAAGGTTAGGTAAATAGACTGATATTCGTGAGACCACGGGTAGCCTCACTTGAACTGCTGGAGGTGCTTGTCCTACGCAGCAATGCATTTGCCGGCTATGGAGTTGAACGTAGTGCAGCGCTGATTCCAATAAGATACGCTCGTCGAACATATTCCACCTCTTTAGCCAGTATGACTTTACCGAGTATTGGCATAAATACGGTTTCGTAAAGCCAAAACACAACTCACGGTTAGAGTCCTCAATGCTTCCCAATAGCTCCTTTACAACAATATAAGGCAACCAGTGTCTTCCTCACCCTCTTCTCAACATTGGGCTTCTTGATAGATTTCTGTCAAGAATGAGGCTCAAGTACTTTCCCTTTACCGTCAAGATGCAACACTAAAGATCTCTACATAATCATGTACAGATCACAATCCGTGTTTCAGAAATTCCTAAAAGGTTTATTAGTTGGATGCACTCAGTCCGCACTAAAGCTGATATGATCGGAGAAGGAATGGACGTGGATCAACGGTGCCACCTCTCTTGAGGCCAGATTGGGGTCAAGGACTTACTCCCTGCCATCAGTTCAAATATTCTTGGTAAATATTGTATAAGGATGTATTGTATAAAATCTTTGGTTACACTCGAACTTTCCCTGTTTTTTTAATACAAAGTTTTTGTATTTCCGTTTTTTCAACTTGCAAGGGTGTAAAAAGGCAAATACTTATTGACTTTGTTAGTATTGTAGTATTTTCCTAATGAGTTCAGTCACTTTTGCTTTGATCTCGCATCGCTATCTCATCAATGGTTAACGCAATACGAATTTGGTACTTTCTTATTTTGTAGCATTGGCATTGTTAATCTGGGTTTACATCCAAATGCTTTTACCGCTCATTACTTGGAAATTTTAGAATCCGGTAACTCAATTCGGACAATTTGCTGCATTCCCTTTTACATCTTCTTCTTCTTTATTGGCGTAGGGACCGCATTCGCGGTTATAGGCGAGTTAACAACAGCGCGCCTGTCGTTTCTGCTTTTCGCAATGCGGCGCCATTTAAAGTTTCCGAGCAAAGGTCCTTCTCCACCTGGTCTTTCCAACGGAATGAAAGTCTTCATCTTCCTCTGCTTACCCCGCGGGTTCTTCGTCGAATACTTTCAGAGCTGTAGTGTTTTCGTCCATTCGGACGACATGACCTAGCCAGAGTAGTCGCTGTTTGTGGTACATATGCAACAGGACTGATTTTGACTGAGACCGATATGATAACCCTATCCTTAGTATGTATATATATAACCCTAGACCTCTTTCGATCAGTGCTAGGTGATACATACAACCGTTAGGTGAACCAAACCATTATACTCTGTTGCTACATGTGGAAAATGTAAAGAGAGTTCATCTCATCGCAATTGTAGGAGTTCTAAAATATAGTGGTTTTTAAATATTAAAGCAATGAGGCTATTAATATTTTCAGAAGCAAACTACCAACTTTGTATGCAGCAAGTCGTACATTAAGATACTGAGGTTGAAACGGACCGATAATTATAACATTGGTGAGCCAGGCGAATTGAATTTGTTGCTTTATGACGATCTTTTTGATAAATACTTAAAAAGTCTGTGACATCAGAGAGGTCCAGCATTCTGAGTTGTATTCTTTTCGAGACTCTTATCACAAAGGTTAGCCACATTACCTATCCTAACGTAACTTAACCTCTTTATCCATCAGATTTCTTTATCGGTTATAAAATGAAATATTTAAAGCAGATGCAAAATTTTTTGTTGGTCGTTTTTTCTCCTCTTCGACAAGACTGTTATTGTTAATATCATCTCTAAATGTTTGTGTAATGCTGCTGAAACCCATGCTAGTAATTAACCCGCTTCACATACAATTTACCTAAGCGGCTTAAGGCACTTTAAGCCCCTCTAGTAAGTCGCTCAAGCGCAGAACTGATGCATATTTGTGTGTCAAGCCAATAAAGACCACCAAAACTTCAAGTGACATCTTTTTGTAAATACGATACACTCATACACACACTCGCGTACGAGCGTGCACTGAAAGTCAAAATTTATGCGCGAAACTTTACATTAAACTCGGCAAACAATCTGTGCATGCTGCGTTAAAAAGCGCAAGAAAAAACAACAATGCGTAATAAAGGCAGGCATAAAGGAAAAAAACGAAAACAAGCACTGAATAAAGAGCGAAAAAACGTACTGTGAAAATGCAAATGAAAGCCATAGGGGTGCCAAAAGAAAATAAATATTTTACTTTGTGTCATACAAGCGGGGGGTGATATGCTCAAATGGATGGGGGCAAGTAAACATGCGAGCGCCACTTACATGCAACAAATATTCCTACTTGTTTGCATTATTGTTGTAGGTTATATGTATATATTTTTTTGCATATGTACGTATACAGCATATATCCTGATAAGTGTTGACATATACATATGTGTGCATATGTGTTCGTGGCTGTGTGTGTTGGTGAGTGCCAGCGCTTGTAATAAGTTGAAGTTTTAATTACATTATGAAACAGACACCCGCATATTTTTGTGGCAAATTAACAATGACATTCTGCGCTGCTGAGATAGAAGCTCCAAGTGGCAGCTACTCTGCATGTGGGGTAGCTTGGCAGGGTGATGGTTTCATACTTATGAGCCTAACTATGTTTGCATATAAACGGATACTTAATGTATATAAATACACAGGAAGGAAAATGGAGGTAACACCGAAAATACGTATGCGCTATACATATACATATGTATATCTGAACCGATCTACCCAGCAAGTTGTCACAATGAATAGTGATCACTTTTATTGTGTTAGTTAAAAATGTGCTTATAGTATAGTTTTTGATAATTCCCTAAGCGAAAAAAGACACCATGAGCAACCGATTGGTAAACACAATCAACGCGTTCAGGTTATGGTAGGTTAATCCTTCATTTATATTAACAGCTGCCGTTACCGTGTTTCTTTGTTAAATTAATATTAAGGAATAAAAGTAGGATTAGATATTCCTATGTATAATGGGAGGAATATACGCATATGAATAATGCGTAAAGGGTTGGACGGTGAAGACCCCTAACAGTAAGAACATAAACATCGAAAACTTTTACATTGACATTTTAATACAAAATATTAGCTACTGGGTGATTTACGGAACCAATCGATTTTTTTACGGATTTTTTTGGGAAGAAAAGAAATAATTGATTAAAGCGAAATTTCTAGGGTTTATAGTTATATGTTTAAACATCATTCACAATTTTTTTGGATACGCAATCTTTCATATTCTGCCTCTGGGAAGCAATTGCCCGATGCATCTCGCATGTGCATTTATCGGACGGTGGGCAGGATGCAGGTCGCTATTTCTATCGGAAACAAAAAATTCAAAGAGTTTCATATTTTTGAATAATTTATCTTCTAGGTTAAAAAAATTACAAAAAATTCGAAAAAAATTTATAATTTTACAATTTTTTATAAATTGAAAAAAATTGGTTTTTGACCAAAAAATTTGACTTTATACTGTTTAAAAATATTTTCAAACTTGAGTTTTCCAAAAGATAATAAACTTTGCCCCAATTCCATATGCCGCTTAGTTTTTCCTCTATCCTGCCCGCCAATTAAGTCAAAGTTTTCGCTTTCTGCCCAAGCGCTAGTATATCAATATATATTCCCTTTTAGCTTCGAAAGTACTTCGAATTCCCATCTATAACTTTGGGCACATATTCTTAGATTATTTTTAAAGAGATTTAAACAAAAAAAAATGAATTTTTGAAGCTTCTAAAGTAGGTTACCCCCTTAACACAATGTACGATCATTGAAATTCCGGTTGGCTTTATACCGCATAGACCTTAGTAAACATAAACAAGATTGTTATGCATTCTCGGTTTCTTCGAATAATACATGTTGAAATCTTTTGCAACATTTTTATATGTAAACTATTTCCCCCTCTTTGATTCCTTGAAATTGCGGGCGTATGAAATCTTCGGTAACATCCGAACTTAGGGCTTCCTTGCTTGCTAATCAAATTACAAGTACATAAAGCAAGGATGCCAAAAATGGATTAAATTTGAAGAAAAGAGCTAAATTTGATCATAATGCATCGAATCTGCACCCTCAACTTATACAGCTGACAAATTGATTTTTTTCTAAACTAATCGAGATAGATATAGGGTTATATACTTATATAAAAATTATGTAATTGAAATCCAGGTGACTGTCTGTTGAAAATTTAGTTACATATTTGAATTTAAATTTATTGATTAATCAATTTTGAAAATTCAGTAGGTAAGAAAATTAGTGGTTAACGGAAGCTTGCTCGATGTAAATTGCTCAACATTAACCGTTTCCAGCAATTTTGAGATGGACGTATCATCATTTGCACAAAGGATATAGACTAATCTATTTCTATCTCAAGCCAGTGTACACCCACCTTATCATCTCCGTAGACTCCATTTAAATGACTAATGAATAAAAGATAGATCAGCACAATAACTGACAAGCAAAATGTGTTTACCTTGCATAGCATCCGCCAAACCACCAGCCACCTTTAAATTTCTTTGCACAATTATCTGCAGAATTATCATTATCACGATCATAAGTTGAAAACTTCCTTCCGGAATGATACTTTAAGGAATCGCCAGCGGTTCCGTTATAAATACCCAATTTCTTTAAAGCGTAGCTCTCTGACTCGTCACCAATAAGAAACTCTGAATATTTGGCGTAGTATTTTTCCCCTTGACGTGTTTTCATTTGAATATGTAACTCCTGTTCACAACTATTAGTGAGCGCGTACAGTTTCTCCAAACCAATCCAATAGTTTCCCCTTAAGTCACCAAATCCCTCTTTATAGTCATCCCAAATTCTATAAAAATCTACCGAGCTACTTTGGCGCCGTTGAATAACTATCCATCCCCCGAAGTCAACGTCCTCTTCGCAAAATACCTCCAAGTCGGTGATATTTATCTTTTCTAACTGAATTTTGTAAATACCACTCCTCCAGCTCTTTGCTGCTGCTTCCATACAACTAGACCATTTGGATGCTCTGAAATGAATACTTATGAGTATTTTTCCATAACACGTTATTCATTTGTACCGATTCGAGGCTAACTGCTTCTCGATGTTCGATGGGAAACTGAGAATTTTTATGAATTTTGCAACGACACCTATTTGCACATCACAATTGCCATCGCAAATTTTATTCGTATCCTTATTTTGAATGAAGGAAAATCTTATTTGAAAACTGAAAATGTAATACAGCGACATAATGAAAACAAAGCGAAACATTTTTCTGCTACGAGTAAGTGCACGAACAGTTCGGTTGCCGAATTAAAACTGGCACTAAAGTATTTTAACCTTTCCGTAAAACTGATCTTTATTTCCAATGTTATCCAATTTATAAGTTTACTTATTGTTTACTTTGTACAAACTATCAAACTCTTATTCAAATATTTACTTCAAAATACTCCTCAGCATTGCGTTAGCCACTGATGAGATGCCAATGTCAGATCAAAGGAAAAGTGCTGACGAGCATTTTTAACTAGGGGATAAAATATACATACATACTTTACAGTTATCGTAATACTTTTAAGGCCGTCGTTAAGTTGTGTAGAAGAACAAGTAACAGCTAAGTTCGGGTATAACTGAACTCTTCATTCTCTTGCAACTTGCAAGGATTAAAGCCAAGGAAGTACCCTTAGGTACATAAGGCTTGTAAGTTATATGGGGTCTAGGAAAAGTTTTCATTCTAAGCACAAATATTCACCGTTATAGTAAAAGCAGGCTTTCTCCTTTTTATTAAGATAACTTACACTTTGGCCAATATTTGCGGTATATAGCCACCGAAAATCTACAAGGTGCTTTCCAAAGATAACAGGACTTTAAAAATAAAAACAGATGAAACTTTCGTTTTCCAGCTCAAGAATGAATTAATATATCAGGATATAACGTGCCACCTTTTGACTTTAAATTGCGTAAATCGAACCAAAACTATTAAAGCTCCTAAGTACTCAATATGTGGACCCACTGCTTATAGTTGACTTATTTCCGAAAATATCTATCAATGTGTGACATATGTAGTTGATAGTAGAATGTCTGCGTTTCAAAATTGGCTGAATCGAATCAATACTTCACTTAGCCATTGGGGCCCTATATAAAGATTTTAGAACTTCTGAGTGATTTTATACCGCATACAGCAGCCAATATGTGAGTTAACTTAATAAAATTAAGAAAGAATGTTAATCTTATAACGCTGCATATTTGTGCTAAGTTTGAATAAAAAGGGTGAAAACTCTCCATAGACCCCGCATAACTAACGAACCTCTTAGGCGATATCTAGGAATTGTCATAGCATAAGACGGACGTCGATGGCACGACAGCCTCATTCCTACAATAGGTCAGTATACTCGTATCAAAGCTTTCGTGAACTTTGGATTAACAAGAGCAGGATTTGCCATATTGGCTACACATCATCGTTGGCTCGAATCGCTATATAATCAAAATATCTTCGTCATTAATTTCCAAATTTTTTCTCATAATCCTCTTAATTCTTGTTGTACCAATTGGAAACAAAAATTCCATCGAAAGTATAAGTGTACTAGCATATCTAAAAGCTATTGTCTTATCTGTGCATGTAATTATGTCACAGAAGGAATAAAAATGAAAAATATGTATGAACAAAATTTTTTTTCCGAACTACCACCAGCTGATTACATTAGAGTACTCTTACAACTTTTTGTAGTAAATATTTTCCTCTGCTTTAGCGACAACACATACATATGTAATTTATTTCAGGGAAGTATGATTCTTAAGCATAGTTTGAGTTGATTTCACAAATGGAGTATCAAGATCTAAATTTTCCAACTTGCGCCAACTGTTTTGCTTGCAAAATCCTTCTTCCGGTTGCTACAAATCAGTTGCATTTGCACTTTGCATTTTCTTAATCTCAAGGGGTTAATAAAAATCCGAATTGACATTTTTTCTTAGTTTATAATTGAACTATGTAGACAGTTTTGTAAGTTTCCAGAAGTAATATAAAACTTGTTTATTTTTGACTGAAGTTTAAAAAAGGACGAGTAACTGACTAAAAAGCTAGTTCAACTATATAGCTGTGAAATATAATAATAACATGTCCTCAGGATAATTACGTCACATGTCACAAGCATACAAATAACTTATGCTTAGCAAGTTGAGATGCAGTTACGAATAGTCAGACGCATGTCACAAAATTTTAAATATTGATTTACTCACGAAATAGCAGAAATTTCCACTAACTGACAGGTTTGTAAACGCTTGGTTATATACATTGGGTATACGAGTATCGTACTATTCCACTTGATTAATAATAACTTCCCGATCCACACTTGCGGATGAGAATGTTCAATTAATTATAAAACAAGACGGAATTTTAATGCATAGAAAATTGATTGCGCCCCAAGGCTAAGCACTTCAATGCAAACTCGCCGTAGTAGTTCATGGGCGATGAACGCTCGTCGCAAGCGAGCATCAAGCAAAAGTGTTTAAGTAAAGAGAGATAAAAGCGCAATATTTACCAGCATGTTTGCGCAAAGTAAAGAAAAAGAAGGAAATCGGGGGAAGCCACGGTACGAGGACACTTAAATTCTTACTCTGGGCACTTCTTGCAACGCAAGCTCAATGGCAACAGCCATGCTCTTTCAGTTATTTCGTCAATGGCGGACAACAACACTGTCCATACATACATACATGCACACATAAAATTCCAATACACTTATGCATACATAGTTACATGCCCCCACACATAGCCACACGCATACAACCGTGGCTTCATCATCGTTAGCTAATGCAGATATGGTAGATGACTTCTCACATAATTTTTTATTGCAACGCGGTTGCATGCTTTCATCCATCCGCCAGCATCCATTCATCCGCCAGCATCCATTCATTCGCTTAGTATCTAATAAGCCATCAATACAAATCGGTTTATGACTTGCGGCCATAATTTCAAGATATTTTTTATCGTATCTAGTTTCCCTCTGCCATGCAACCATTTGTATTGTATGTGTGTTTCTGTTTTCTCCCTCTGACCTTGGTCGGCGTTTGTTTGCGGCTTGCAATTTAGTTGAATGCTTCAATCAAATCATGCCGTGAACGATGAAACGAATTTCTAAAGCGTACTCGCGAAATTGCAGTGAGGTAGACGGTATGCGAATTTTCGATATGCTGTGCTCTCGTATTTACTTTTAAAATAGCCAGGAGATAAAGTTCAAAGATATATATGAATTTAGGTATTTGCTGCGTAGAAAACGTATATACATACATATACATATATATATTCGTGAGTCCTAAATTGATTGAGCTCCAATTTTGACACAACAAAGAAACTGCCTCTGATAACGTTACCACTTATTTAGCGTCTTTTATTAGGGCAAGTTAGGATTTTCCAAGAAACAAGCTTAAAAAAAAAATTAGGTGTTCGGGTGATAGGGTAGTTGATGAACCAAACTACAGTGTCGAAAAACGTAAATGAGCACTTCATTTTAATAAGATATTTTACATATAAACCGATATATATGGTATAAAGCACAAATATATATATATTTCTGATTTAGAATTGCAGCGCTACCTTTTACTTAGCACTAATTTAGCAAAATTTTATTCGACACACTTAGTGATACTGTTGCAAGTTGAAAAAATCTGACGGAATTTAAAATGTTGTCATACGGGAAGACCATGTTCGTCTGTCTGTCTGTATATACGCGAACTATTCCTTCAGTTTTTAAGGTATCGATCTAAAATTTTACACACGTTGTTTTCTCCACTGCTTATTTATCGGAAACGCCGATATCGGACTAATATAGCACACCAGCTACCATACAATCTAAACGATCGGATTCAAGTGCTGGTATGGAAAACTCTTTCATTTGACAAGATATACTCATATTCACGAAATTTGGTAAGGGTTATTGCCTAAAGCAATGATTTCATATACAGAGAAAGTGTTCAGATCGGACAACTATAGCATATAACTGCCATACAAACTGATCAACTGGAATCAAGTTCTTGTAAGTTTTTCTGTGTAGAGTTTTTAGTTTCGGTGACAAAGATTACGTTTTTTCTTGTTCTATCTGTATTATACTCGTAAAGATGAAATGAAAGTATGTTAGCAAAATTGATTGAGGATATATATTTCATTATTCCAGAACCCCTTTGAGTTAACTTACCAGAAACTTAGAGAAATATTTATAGATTTTATTTGTAAACTGGGAAGCAAAGAATCATAAACTTATTTAAAATTTAGAAATTTCTCTCAAAACTATACTCAACCGTGATACTGACTGCAATCTTCTATTTTGTTCATCCTCGCATCGAATAATGCGTCCTTACTTAAATTTGTTAAGACAAGTAAGTAAAGAAGAGATTTGCTTTCCTTTATACACCACTTAATTAGCCGTTATTAAATAGACTGCTCTGCGTGAGCGTTAATATGACTCAAATTTATCGACCTATCGATCCTTCTTTTAAGGGCACCTTCAAGATCCCCTTCTTGCTATAATATGCAAGTGGATGGTGTAATATTACAAGTCAAAGCTCATCGTTATGGGTCAAAAATAATTATACGATTCCATTAACTTTCTGTATATATATATAAACTTCTTTTTTAATTATTTTGTAAAACTAAATAGTAATAAAATAGTCGTCTTGTCATGTCTAACGGTTCCCTATATACTTTATTAACAACTTTATAATATTAAAATATTTAGGCAAAATTTATAGCAAATGAGAGCACTTTTATTACACTCAATTAGAAGACGAAATTCAGTAACTAACAATTAGAAGAATTTACTTGTAATGAACTTGGTTTCATTACTCGACAACTCGTAAGTTGCCTGCCCACCAGACCTAAGTTACGCAAATACTTTTTTGATGGCGAGGCAGTTAAGTGCGAATATTTGTTCTTTGGCAACAGTTCAGATACACTTTTATTTCTAAGCACTACCACAATTACAACTTTGTTAAAATATTGTGCGCCACTACCACCGAAGTATATGGCAACTAGTGTGTGGACTAGAGGCGGTTGTCTGAGGCTATCTATGCAAGTTCGCACTTCTGGAGCTGGCTGCTTTAATAACTTTGTTCAAACTGTTAGTGCAAATTTCGTATGAAAATCACTCGCAAAAACAACAAGACAAATGGAGAAGCGGCACATTTGAGTAAGCAAACATCACACGTGCATACGTATGGCATATAATAACATATGTATATATATACATATAGGTATATACCCCCAAAGAAATGTCAATAGAAAATCTCTCCTGATTGACACTAACTTTCTCGATTGTGATACTGATAGTTGACCCCTTTGGAGACATTTAGATACTAGTACCTTGTAAGCTTACAAGGCTTGAGGAGAGATATTTGAGAGACTATGGTAAAAAGGAATATTTTGGGGTTTTGTGGTGCTTTGGTATTAGAGACCCTGATGTCAGTGAACAGTTATGGGTTTTTTTAGTAACGCTGGTATCAGAGGTTCTAATAGTGAGAAACACTTATGGGAAAATTTATTTATGAATTTTATATTAGAGAGTTTGGGATCACAGCCTCTAGTATGTGGGTGCAATAGTGTCATGTAGCAGAGTCAATGTTTGATTACAACAAAGACCAAAATACTGCTGCGCAGAAACTTAGACCCCAGCCTCGTATAGGGTATTCAAAAATGCATATCCCATACAATACCGAAAAATTCTCTGCGCGGCTGCAAGATTATGGAAAGCAACAACAAATAGGAAATGAAGTTCGAGCAATAGTTGTAACAATGACGGCAGTTGAGCAAGTATCATAGTCCTAGGGCAAAAGATACAAAGCACAGCGAGCATTTCAAAACATGTGTGTGTTCAGCCAGATGTGTGTCAGTGCAGCAATTTTCTCATTTTTCTAATAGCAGGCCTTTCGTGCCCTTGCATGCTTGTTTCGCAGTAAAATTGCATTATTTAAGTGAAGAATGAAGAGAATGCTAGAACCCATTCAAATTGAACACACACACACGCGCAGATCATTATCCATGTGAGCCTTGTCTGTTAACTTGTATGGCTGTTTATGTGTGCCTGCCACAGCAGCACATGTTATAATTCGCTTGAAGGCGAATAGAACACACAGACTCACTAACTAACGCACACACTTGCACATTCCCAACGCACATAAATTTGCAGACACACTTCCTGCTTGCTGCTACGAGTAGTAGGTGTGGCTGTGCAGGCGTGACCGTGACTTGTAGCTCAATATTTAATGTGTTGCAATTTTATTTTATATTTTTTTATTATTTCCCTTCTATTGCAACAACATTAATTTCCATAAAATTGTGTAAAAGAAAATACTAATTTGTTTGCAATTCATTTCCGGGAATCGTATGGGTACTTTATTGCACCATCGTCTTGGATAATACTTTATTCCGGTCGCTCAGTTTGTATCGCAGCTATACATTGAGACAAAAAAGTCTCTAAAATTGTAAATAAAACGCAAAATATTTAATGATTCTTTAATATTTATTCTGTCACCTTCTAAGTAATTCCCACCAGATGTAATGCACTTATTCCAACTATTTTTCTGGTACTCGAAACACTTTTCATAAGCTCTTTTTGTGATGGTCTTCAACGAATTTTATATTAGGAGGAGTAAAGCAAGAACACCAAACATCCACCAAAATCATTCCAATGGACTCGCGAGGGATGTCGAGCTCCCTTGCCATTTCCCTAACATTTCAAGTGAATTTCATATCGTTCACTTCTTTAATATTTTCATCAGTTGAAGAGGAACTTTCGACTGAAGTTCGTAGATCCGAACTAGGAATGCCTTCAACGACCTCTCCTTCGTCTTTGAAGGCTTTGTACCACTCGTAGTCTTGTGTCCTTATTAAAACTGAATCACCATAAGCCTTAACCAACATTCTCTACGAAATTTGGTTAGATATACAAAGTTTGAAACAAATTCTTTGTTTGATATTTTTATCCATTGTAAATATCGCAACGTAATACTGATGTGCACCGTCTTAAGCTGACGTCAACAAACTGGTTGACAAATCGCGTTCATTCAGCTTAAATATTCTGCTTAAATATTAACCGAAATTATTAAATATATAGTTACAGCGCGATAAAAAAATAACGTTTTTCATTTGCGGGATGAATTCGCGGAAATTTTTTTTTAATTTTTTTTAAATTAACACATGTTCAGTAGCGATCAGTGATGCGAACAATTCGGTCCGTTTTTCAGTATTTTTAATGTGTCACGTTCTATCATGAAATAAGATAAATGAGTGTGCAGCATTCTGTCCCAATTTTTATTTTATTTTATTAATACATTGCAGCTAGTTCAGATTAAAGAAAGAACTAACAAACAACTTGAACATGTTTTAAACATATAATTACAAAATCACAGAACTACAATGAGAGTATTGGCTAATTTGAAAGATCGCTGGGTTTGAGGCGTTTGAGTCATCTTCTTCATGCTCCATCTCTAGAAGTTAACATGGCTACTTGTTCGTTACAATGCTTATAGCAATCTTGCACTATGTACTGCAGCAATTTCTGCGTTAACCGAGTTTACGCCTAGATCACACTCTATATCAGCACATCTACAATACCAAGGCGCTTCAACAATTGGTCTTAGTACGTTGTTTTGAAAATGTTGGATGACTTTCTTATTATTTGCGTTAGTACATCCCCAGAGTTGTGCACCATAGTTCCATATCAGTCGGAGTATTTGTTTGTATATAACTAACTTGGATAACACTAATTTGTTACCAATTAACCAATTAATGTTTAAGGGTCGTATATCCAGCTCCTTCCTTTTGTTTTTTACTTGAACTTTCCACCGTAGCTTAGAGTCTTGATGCCTAAGTATTTATCGGAGTTAAAGTATGGTATTCGAGCACCGTCTATGAAAGTTTGTAAGTGATGTATCTTATTATACGTGAAAACAATGTGTACAGACTTCGCTTCGTTCAGTTTTATCTGTAATTTCTTTGCCCATTGTGGGACTTTATTTACAGCTTTTTGGAGATTAGTAGGGGACACGTGTTCTTTACTACTAACAGCTATTATCCGCAAATGTGACGGTTGTATAATTGCAGTCTGATGGCAGGTCGTGCATGAATACAATATACATAAAGAAAATAGCCCAACACACTTCCTTATGGAACTCCTGCCTTTATTTCCCTAAGAATATAATATTTTTCTCCTTGTTTAACACGAAAGTAGCGACATGATAAATACGATTTTATGATGCTGTTTCGGTAAAATCATTTTCAGTTCCGAAAGCAGTCCTTTGTGACAAACTTTATCTAAGGCTTTTGCAACATCCAAAAATACGGAAACAAAAAAGAATTTTTTTCCTCAAAGGCTTTTTCAATAATGTGCATAATTCTGTGGATTTGATCAATCACAGAATGGCTACTTCGAAACACAAACTGATGCGCTGGAATTTGATTTTATTGAGACGCTTTACGAGAATTTTCTTAAAAAACTTCGATATTATCGGTAGAAGTGATATGGGCCTGTAAGAAGATACATCATATCCTGGTTTTCCTGGCTTTTCAATCCTGTTTTAGAATCTCGGCAGTAGCCCAACTCTCAGCACTTATTTTAATGGGACTTACTTGAGTTTGTGGTGTTTGTAGTCTTTTACAGCTTTTCCAAACAGAGTAGTCGGAATTTTTCCATTGTTTAGGAACCGCAGATATTTTGAGGTTATTTTTATATTTAAAATAGATTTATCAGCTGTCTCTCTTTAATCTTTTTAATTTAATTGTTTTTCTTATATCACTGAGATATTGAGAGTTTACAGAAATTTTCCTTAATTCCGGTGTACTTTCCTACGCTGTGAGTTGCATACTTGTTGTAAAGAGTAAAAATCTATCAGATCTGGAATATCTGTTAGCCAATATAATGGTAAGTTCGTCGAGAATGCATAACTTCGGGTCGATTGCAGTGCTTTATAGAGTTCTCTCCCCTTTGTAGTCTTAAGCCTTGAACCCCAGCGCTTGTTCCATGCGTTAAAATCTCCACCCATTTTGAATAGAGAATTGTAGGCTCTAATGAAAGCAAAAATGTAAAGAAAACTTTTAACGCAAAAAAAATTAAATTTAAATCGGTTACTCCAACTTATCCACAGGTCCTTTCCTGTAAAATATGGGAGTTGCCATTAAAGATATCAAGTTTTAACAGAGAGCGTGGAAAATTGAAGCAAGTAAACGTCAGCTATAAGAACACAATATATTTTCTATGAATATAACATTTTCCCGAACAAACGGTACCTTTACTTTGGAAACGAAAACGCTGTTTTTTGAATACACTGTACAGATGTGTATATTTATACCTAAAAATTAAGGAAATTATGGAAAGAAATATATTTAGTATATGAAGACTCGCCAATCGTTCGAGAGTATCGAATCGAACATAATAAACCAGATTTTCATTTATGGATCAACCTTGCGCTGAAATACCTTCCGACGCAAGCAAAATTTTTTATAATTGAAAACAGCGTTTATAACTCTTTACCATTTTAATATATTTTCTAAAATCTGAAAATATCGACTTTGGTCCAATTCTTAAATACATAGATTAATACAGAGGATTGCACTTCAGCCTTTGGTCTGTTGTATGCACTATCTTTCTTTACCAAACTGCCTTAGTTTGCCTATGTGGAGGATAACCTTTGAATATTCCTTCCAAAGAAGTGCAAGGCCAAACTTTAAACTTGATTCAACTGTATTTTTCTCTTTTAAAAAACCATGGGATAATGGTTCACCGTTTACATTTTTATTTGAAGAATGCTTCGAAGAAAATTCTATGTAGAATTCTTCGATACCAGGTAATGCATAAAAGTAAACTATAAATTCTATATACAATCAAGTAAGTACGTGAAAAATGTTACAATACAATATAAAAACAACAAATACAAATTGATGGAATAATTTTTTTTTATTAAAAAATTAATTTTATGTTTAAACTTTGAATAAAGAAATAATATTAATATTCTCGCAAAGGCATATGAGAAGACTAATTAAAAATGAAGAAAGTGAAGCATTTTAATGCGTTACTATTTGGTAAGTTTTTCGTGTTTTTATCATTGATGGAAATTTATAATTGCATACGGTTTTATCTATTTTTGTAGAATGTGTAAAAGTAGAAAGCTTCAGCGAATCGGATGTATTCACCAAATTCAAAAAAAACGTCAGTCTCGCCAAAGGCCCTTTCTTTAAGTCTCGTTGCATGGAAAAAACAAAAAGAGACTCAGCCACAAAATTAAAAGAAAACCATTCCTTTTTACATATAAATCTTTATTTTCATAACGAATTTTATACATGTATTTTCATAAATAAAGCAAAACTAATTTTCAATTTTTTCTATTCTACTATGACCTTGGCATAGAAGAACTCTCCGTTAACTTTGGCAACGAAGAATTCTTCGTCCCTATGGTAAGCGAAAGGGGTGATCTGTTACTTTTCGTAGGACATCGCCGTGTTAATTTTCATCGGTCGTAGTAAGCGATACGAACATGCTGCATCGTTTACCTTGCTCGCTTACCAATGTGTACCATATCCCGCTGGGATATTACATCAGCACTCAAATTCCTATTCATCCATTAAAAAAGAAAAAAAAAATGATTTAATTCACAAACCGACTGGTGTCAAATATATACCTTTGGGCTTATTAAATATTATATGAATTTAATTCTAGTAACGCTATCTATGTGACAGGTCAGGGTCATTGCAATTGATCGGTTTTATTGTCAACAATAAGACTATCTGAAGGCATTAATCGTTCAGAAGTAGATACATTGGCTAATAGGGGAGAAAGTGGATTCCACAAGAACAACGCTAAACCACACACATAGATATTGACTTGCCAGAAGGAGACGCAGCTTGAAGCAATGAATAAAGCAAGAGATCAATTGTCGGGACAATCATTTAACTTAAATTGTGGGAACTCAGCACTGAATCGTGCTAAGTGATAGCACTTTTTCAGAAAGAGAACTTTCTCATCACTCTAAAAAGTCATTTTACTTCGATGGCATGACTTAATAGAAAGTTCATGAAGGCTTGAGGACGTTTTTCTTGACATTCTAATAAACGATAAGCAATTTATATTTATTCGTTTTTCATCATTATAATTAGTTAATAAGAAATTAAGTTTAATTACAAATAAAATCTTCTACAAAACTAAGTATAGTTTAGAATTAATTAAGCCTCAACTGATTATTACATCAAGAAGCAATCTGATGTTTTCTTTAAACAATTTATTTATATATTAGGTTACTTTGTTTAATCCACCTTCATATGGTAGATATATTTTTTAGAAGCTATTTCATTTTAAAAATGTTTTGGTTTGGTATTTTCTTTCTAGATAAGACCATTGTGTACAGGTAGACAAACTTCTTTTACAAAATTTTGCTTTGGCCATGATTAACCATGTGACCTACAGAATAGCAAAACAGCAATCGATATATATACAATATTATAAATTGCGATATCGACCGTATTAGTGTATATTATCTATTATGGCCACAAAATGGCTCTATGTTTGATTAAAAACTCATTATAAACCCTTGCGCAAGTTTAAGCAAGAACATTTCAAATTATAGTATAAGCTGCCAACTCTATCTAACATCCAAACAGCTGGCTTAACTAAAGCAGAACATATACCATACATTATGTTGTTGCAAACGATGTAAATATGTATGTATATATACCTTTGCTTAAACATGCCTATAATGAATTCAAATTTTCCACTTCAAACCTTTCGAGGCGACCGAAAGCAGCAATATAACAAGTGAGTGCACACATACACACAGACTACGCAAGCAGAAACCCGAACTTTAATGAAAATAGGGAAAAAACCAAGAATTCTGAAAGTTGGGGCCGCAACCAACCAAATGGTGGCAAATTATTATGAGATTATGGTGATTATGATTTGGGGAATTGTTTTTGTTGTAACCTGGCAACACTTATGTGGCTTGTTGCGTTCGGGCCTAACTTCTATGGAAGTTTTAGCTAAAAGTCAACAGCGAAATGCACCAACCACTCAACGCTCAGACACGTGAGTAAGCACAGCTCAGAACTGATCTTATGTACACACATACACATACATAGAAATATTCTATGCGCTCGTACATACATACTCACCATGTTTGCATTTAGTTGCGCACATTAGCACCGATTTGAAACATAAATCCAACATTTCATAAGCCGTTAAACTGCAGTGTGTTGTTGTGGCTTCGCACAAACTAAAACTACATACATACATATAACTCATATTCCTATATACATACATATGTACAGACTTACCTATATACATACATATGTGCTTGTATGTTATTGTGCTAGTCGAATACGTGTTTGAGGGTATGGTAGCTCTGAATAAAAGTTTTGCTAACCACAATGAAGTTACGGTAATTGTGGTAATTTGACTTGACATCCAGAGGGTGGCAGGTGATGCACCGGGTTGTTATTAACAGTTTATATATGCAGTTTAGTTTGCGGCAAGGGCCAGAAACCTCATAAGCGATTACAAGAATAAATTAGTAATAATCATAATGAAGTCGTAAAACTGATGTGGAGCTTGCGGTTGTGTGAATGTTTTGCAGAAAAAATATGATTAAAATTAAATTTCAAAATTTAGTTTTAAACTATGTTAAAATGGCTAAGAATTTAAGGAACAGCTCAATATAAATATTGTTAAGATTTTAAAACAACATACATATACTTTTGTATGTCTAGGTCTATTGGGTCTGTTGGAAGTAGTTACTCTCACGATGGAATTACCAATAATGTGAAGCACCAATCTTAAATAATTACTTATACTTAATTTTTACATACATATATATAACATTGTGGAGCTGGAAATCGTTCGGCTGTCTATTGTGATTGCAGCTTCTCGACTTGGAACCTTCCTAGTGTTTGTTGACGTGCGTTTTTGTTGCACAGAGGTAGGTGCGAATCTTGGAGGCAACAAGATAGTGGTCAGAGTCGATGTTAGGACCTCAGAGCGTATGCACGTCTAGAACACTGGCGACGTTTCTTCCGTCAATCACAATATGATCGGGGACAACCAGGTAGCTTGACCAAATTTTTCTATACTGGAATCTGCCTCAACTCAATTGGAGAGGTTTCACCAAGAAGGCTAGGGCGTAGGCGCAAATCAGTGTCATGTTGTTGACTTCACGACTTTCTCCCACCATGATTTCCACTCATAATTTGCGCTCCTTTATAAAGCCACTGTAGTAATTGTAGTAAGTTGTTCAGTCCATAGCAATTCGTGGACTGCGATGGTGTCAGCCTTTATTTTTAAGAAGACATAAATCAGGTGTGTATCGGCATATTCCCAATTAAGTGATTGAACATTCAAGGTATATGCCTTTAAATCACACACCTTATTCTTTTTGTTCTAGTCATCATCGAAAGTGGAGTCTTTCATCCGAGGCTGTTGTTGCTTTTTCATTGGTGGCAAGGAAAGTAATATAAAGTTCTGTACACATTTATATAGTGATCTGCATGTTTCCAGACCTACGCCCGCTCGCAGACGCACCTGTGGTGAACAGACACTGCAATCAGACTTCAGCGAACCCTTAAACCGAATATGTCGAAGAGGCTTCGCTGAAGCTTCCACTTTTTTAGCCGGGACCCCAGGCTCCACACGGGTTGTCTACCGCATCTTACACAAGGGTTGCTCTCGTTTTCAAGGAGGACGCCAGAGTAGGAATTGGGTACAGTCCTACAACTGTAACTGCTACCCAGATGAATAACTGCACCCAATTACACCCCTTTTGGCTGATTGGCCAAATTTCACATGTGGGGTTGGTTGTCGTAATGGACAACGTGGGTATGCTGAGCTTATTATTTCCAGTTTCAATCCGATGCAAAAATTACTTATGTTTGTAGAGTTTAGGCAGCATTTGTGAAATGCCATCCGACTAAAATCAGGGTTTTCATTTACTACTCCGTGGCAGCAAAATTTCTAGAATTATTGCTATGCTATAGCTACCGCTCTCACTATGACGGGAGCCATATCAAAGCCATAGCAGATCAATGTAAAAGTACACATGCTACACATGCGAGAGCTGTAGCACTTGAAAATTTTAATTAGCTCTGTTCTACTACCGCTCCTAACTTTTTGCTACCGCCACGCCAGAGCAGAGCACAGCACTTCATTTTTAACTATTCGTCCAAATATTTTTTTTAAGTTTTTGCCAAATGTCACATCAAAATAATCATTAGTACGCGCTTGTATTGCTGAAGCACTTAAAGTGCATTCGGTGAGTCTCACGATGAGTGAAATTATTCAACAAAGAAGTTCTATTAAATTTTGTGCTCAGAATCAAATTTCTGGTAAATCGCTCAATTTTTTCGAAGAATCAGCATCGCATTAATGTCTGTGAAACAATGCTTTTCCGACTACCAGGATGTCATGAAGCGTATTATTACTGATGATGATCTTGGATCTATGCTTATGACCCGGAAACACACTATCAAAAAAAACAGGCCGCAATTATGGGCCGGGAATCCTTGGTTTTTGCACCGTCGGATACTGCATTGATTCTTTGTGAGTTATGAACAAAGTCTTACTAATTATTGCTTATAGTAGTATTTATATGGTTATCCGATATAAACAGTTTCTTTGGAAATAGGATTATTACTTTAGATACAGATATATGCCAGACCTCGTGAAGATATTTAATCAAATTAAAAGGTTTTCCATAAAAACACTTGATACCGTTTATTCAATTTGAATGACAGCTATATCCTTTAGTGGTCCCAAATCCGTGGTTCCGATAAATAAGCAACTGGTTGGTAAAAAAAAATACAAAATTTCAGATCTATGTATATCTTGAAAACTGAAAAACTAGTTCGTATATATACGGACAGACAGCCAGACAGATGGACATGGCTATATCGACTCAGCTCAGCATGCTGATGATTTATATATACACATGTATGTATATTTTGAAGGGTTTCCTTCTGAGTATTATAAAGATCGTGGCAAACTTCAAGTACCCTATTCAGGGCAAATTAAATACCCTTTAATTTCCTCTTATGTTACATGAAATGCTTCTATGAAGGGTATTATAGCTTTGATTTAACCAAAGTTAATGATTTTGCTTGTTTTTTTTTTTTTGTTTTGGGAATGCAATGATATATCTGGAATCATATATCTAGGATGAGTGGATTGAAAAAAAGTGCAATTATTGGATATCTTATTTGAAAGTTCTTCCAAGAATTTTATTTAACGAAGTTTTTGTCATCTCAATTTCAGTTGACAAAATGAGGGATTACTTTGTATTGCAATTAATCTACTTTTACATACGCGTTTATAACAATTGCAGCTTAATTACTTATCTACGAGCAATAATAGCAAATATAACAAAAAAAGTAAAGAAAAACACGTTTTATTATAAAACAATGGTTCCATGTAAACATATTAGGGTGTTGCAAAGAAGTTAATGATGAAATAATCGTTGACATTTTGACTAATATTGCGGCAATTACAATTAATCACGCCATAAGTACACACGAGAAAAGCGGATAAACAATGGCACGCGCGGGACTCGGGCATGGGGCGTCGGGTGATGGCAGGCTGACAGGCGTGCGAAGCACACGATGCTGTACAACGTCAAATTCACACCTCCTACATACTAAAGCGATATTTCTATTTTATGCGGCTGCTAAATGGCATTCAGTGCACAAACACACACACACACATGCATTAATAAGCAAATATATGTTTTATTCACATTTAAATACAACACAATTGTTGCTATATGTATATGTATATATACGTGTATGTAAACATGCAATGCAGACATCACACTGAAGATATATAGTATGATTGTTGTTGTACATATGATTGTTGGCGTGTATGTCGACCGCAATAAATTGCCAACAGTGCGTATACGTAACATATCATTTATGCACCATGTAAATGGACAGCAAATATTAATAGAAACATTCAAGCGATCATACACCCACACATACATCTATATGTACGCACTTAAACCGCCTCAGAACGCTTCATTTGATTGATTATCCAAATAATACTGTGAAATTAATTTAGTCGATGTTGTGGGGTACTTACTTGCTGGTGCATGGGCATGCTCACACGAACGCAAATACACCCTCACTCTTGCATATAATCATATGTGTTTATGTGGTTACATGTTTGCTTTAGCTGGCATATGAGCGCAAACGTGTTTGTGTGTGCTTAGATATTTGAGGAACATGAGTGAAATTAATTTTCTTACCGAGAAATTAATTGCACGTTTGACATCTGAGCAATGCTGACACATCATTGACATTATTACACTAATTCAATTCGAAATTAATTAATGCTTTCAGAGACAATTTAAATATAAATAAAAAATTGCTAAAATATTATCGCTCCAGCAGGCGTCACTTGTGGCTGCTTATTTCGATACACGTGTGCAAAGTATTATTTATTAAAAGTGTATAAGTGGTATATGAGCTCAGGGATAATTCATGGATAGGTTTTTCCTATTTCGAGACCAAGTTACAGTATATCTAACAAAATAAGTTAAGACAATTTTGCTAAAATATATTGACCAATATATTATAATTTGCAAAACATTTTCAATCACAGTAAATTATGGATATAAGGGTTAGAGAAAGTAGTGAAGAGCTTTTATTAATTTTTGCATGACAGCACATTTTTATTGGGAAAAGATGCTCACATAATTTTATTAAAAATGTTACAAATTTAGATGCTCGATGCATTGAAAATACATTATATTATGTTATAGCTCACAATACGTATTTATAACCCGACTTTCCCTTTAAACTATGAAAAAGTTACACTGCGGTGTACCACATGCTGAGTAGTTTGTAAAAGTAGGTAATGAGGTATGAATTTTCGCCTTATTGGACGGAGTCCTGCCTTATGGCGAAACTTTATAGCGCTTCCTTTAGTTAATTATCACCTTTGCATGGAGTGATAGGCGTGGTTATTATCTGAATTCGACAAAGATTGTTTGCAATAGCATTAGTAATTTGTCTGAACTTATTAGAGTTAGGATAGAACCTCTTTTTCCAACAAAATGGTAATTCCATCGCAAGTATAAGTTTAGTGGGAGAAATATGATTTAGTTATTGTTATTGGTTTTTCTCCATTCCATCTGTGGGCAAAAAGCTTTTAAAAAGTGGCCCGCCCACTATTAAGTTTAATGTACGTATCTCCTAAACTTCTAAAACTATAAAAAGCAAACACAAGAAGGCTTTGTAATAGTAGCTGTGAAAATTTTTTTTCATATTCCCATGTCAAAGTGCGAAAATGAGTGAAATCGGACAACAACCACGCCTACCTCCCATGCAGCACAATTTTAAATTCTACTTGATTCTTTCACATTACAGTTTACAAAGCAAGAACCAATTATTATAACGGGATTAAACTTTGCACGAATAATGCCTTAGTTTATGCTACCTGATGACTAAATATTGTTCAAATCCAACAAAAACCGATCAAACGCGTAGATACCGAATATTTGGACCCCACTACCTATGTATAGTTGATTTTTGATCGGTCAAAATGTGCGAAGGGCGTGTTTTACTCATAACAGTGTATCTTTTTGCCTAAACTAGATAAATTTGAGCAAAAACTTGACCTAATCGTTATAAAACTATCAAAATTTTTGAACATCCGGCTGACTTTACTTTATATGATTGCTTTTTTTGTAAGCGGCATGTTAATACTACATATGTGATTTAGGAAAATTTTAATAAATCAGGTCGATACAACCCCAACTCCCATATACTACATGTACTGATTTTTGTTTTTCTAACAAACCTTATGTGTCTGTCAGTGCATGAGGAGTTATATATAATAAGAAGAATGCTTGGATTTCGATCTTCTGACTGACGTTTTACACCAAATGTATTTCCCTAGCCTTAATTCTTGCAAGCTGCAAGAGTATAAAATATTCGTTTTCACCCTTTCCTTACTTCTTCATACTTCAACAAGAAAGTTCTTTATATTAGGGATATGAAGATTAAGCCAAGGCGCTAAACTACATAATTTAAAAAAAAAATTTGTCAATTTAGTTTCATTAAAATATTACATTTTAACCACCTTGAAAGGAGGTTTCATACAAGTGGAATTCAGTATACTCGTATGTTGTGTGGGCAGAGAAAGGGACAGACTGATTGCATTAATATGGACATGCCCAGGTACACTTGAAAACGTATTTTCAAGGAATATATCCTTTTTAGGCAGAAAGATACACTGATAATTGTAAAACAAACTCTTTCATTTTTATTTAGATAACTCAAAAATTACGCAATACTATATACGGCATAAAGTCAACCGGAAGTTCGAAAATCTTTTTATTATGAATTTGGGGATTATGAAAGTATGGACCGGATTCAACCCATTTTTGACATACTCGTCTTACTTAGCACAAAATATCCTATTTCTTTTCTAGGACCCTTAAAGAACGCGTAGGAGATTCTGCTTGTGAAGAGACGAAAAATTTTAAATTATTAAACTATAACCTAATCCCTCGCCATTGTATTCGCCAGATTTGACCCCCAGCTATCATATACACAATCTCAAACTCAGAATTTGGCTCGTTGGAAAAGGATTTCAATCAAACATAACCGTCAAGACTGTTACCACAAATACACCGTTCAATATTCAGTATTGAGATTGTACCGAAGAACAAAGGCAAGTGAATTCAGTTCAGTACATGGATTGCTGTAAAAGAAACGGCACTAATATTACATCGCAAGCGTTTAAGAGTATTGAGTCGAACCAACTATACCAATTTTATTAAACAAACTGCGAAAGCATATTTATATGTACTTAAATGAGTCATTCATAATAATAAGCTGGTCTGAAATGGCGTTTCGAAAGCAGCTATTTATAAATAAATTTGGTAATGGATTAAATTATCGATTTTTAAAATAAGTACTTCATTGTTTGAGGGGCCAGACATATACCCTGTGATATAAATATTTCATAGAAATTATTTTTTTGTTAATGTTATTGAAGTTTGAATGTTAGAGCATGATAAAATTGTAAAACTATTTTCTTACAAAGTACTACTACGCCATATGTGCCAAACGTCACATCAAAATAATCATTAGTGCATTGTACGAGGTGTGTTCAAAAAGTATCGCGAATTTTGTGTTTTTTCAAAAATTATTTATTTATTCATGAATATCTATTTTGCCCCCTTCAAAGTAATCCCCATGAGATATTATACATTTGTGCCAACGGTTTTTTCAATCTTCGAAGCACTTCAAAAAATCATTTTTTTATCTTCTTCAGCTCCTCCTTCGATGCCGTCTTTATCTCGTCAACAGAAGCGTAACATCGTCCTTTCATGGGCCTCTTCAGTTTAGGGAACAAGGGCAGTGGGCAGATCTTTGGAATACGGCGGCTGCGGCATCATTAGTGTGTTGTTTTTGGCCAAAAAGTCGCACACAAACAACGATGTGTGAGCAGGGGCGTTATCGTGGTGCAAAAGCCAATTTTTGTTCTTCCACAAATCCGTGCGTTTCTGGCGGATTGCTTCGCACAAATTGCGCATAACTTGCAGGTAATATTCCTTATTGACCGTTCTTCCCTGTGGCAAAAACTCATGATGCACCACGCCCCTGCAACCGAGGAGAAATGTCAGTTACGATTCGCGATACTTTTTGAACACACCTCGCATATAAAGAGCATTCGGCGATTTTTACGATGAGTGAAATTATTCAACAAAGAAGTTCCATTAAATTAAATTGTGTGCGAAATTAAATTTCTGGTGCCGAAACGTTCAAAATGTTGGAAATGTTGATTGGTTTCTTCAGTGGCGTAGCTAGGGGGGCGAAGGGGTTCCCATGTTCAGAAAAATACTTCAACAATTTTTTTTACAAAATTAACAAATGTTTGAATCAGTAACCATTTTCCATTTTCAAGAAACATTTGTAACAAGCCTCGTGTACAGACAAAAAATTCCGTAGTTTCTTTAACCGAACATATTTTGAGAAACCAACGGATATGTCACAGTTGAAGCATAGGGCAAACTGTGAGAGCGATACATTGCGACGTAGGAGTGACAAAAAAAAACAGTATCTTTATTTTTACTCTGTCGTCGCGACGTGTCACTCTCACAGTTACCCTATGTTTTGAATGTAATAAATATTTTTATTTCTCCAAATTTTCAAAAATGGTATTTAAAAACTCCAATTCGGGCAAAAATTCCTGCAAATTGTGTCAAAAGTGTACAAGATATAGGGCGAAAATGGGTTTTTTCTATGGCTTTTAATAAGATGTCTTGTAAATTTACTATCAATTTCCTCAAAAACCGTATTGTGAGAATTTTAGAACTTCAGAATATTCGTGGTTTCTAGTTCCTTAATTCTATGTATATACATACTTAATACGAAGATATTTTGTAAAAATTCACTTTTGTTCGAACCACCTCATGAAACTTGTAGGTAGGTAGATAAAATGGAGGCGGCAGAACATCCTTAGCCCCGGGTGCCCGAAGTTGTAGCTACGCCACTGGGTTTTTTCAAAGAGGGTCGAGAACGAGTTGACGACGAACTAAATCAAGGACAGCCATCAACATCAACTGATGATCAACACGTCAATAAAATAAAGGAATAAAGGTGCTTGGGTATCGACCATTAACAGTTAGAGATCTTACTATCATCGTTTGAATATCGAAAGGATCAGTGAAAACCATTTCTAAATATCATTTGGGCTTAAGAAAAGTGAAAGAACGATTGATTCCAAATTCACTCAATATTTTTTGAAAAACAGCGTCGCGTTCACATCTGTGAGACAATGCTTTCCGACTACTAGGATGTCATGAAACGTTTTATTACTAGCGATGAAATTTGGATCTATACTTACGACCAGAATCAGGTGTGCCGAAGCCGAAAAACCACGTCAAAGTAGGTCGAAGACAGTTTTCCTCGATTATCGAGCCAACAAAAACTATTATTTAAGTCTTATGCCTCGTTTGCGAGAAGCTATTCATAAAAAAGGCCGGAATTATGGGCCGACAACTCTTGGTTTTTGCATTAAGTTTGTGCAACGTCGCATACTGTATTGATTTTTCTTGATTTTTTCGCCAAATACTCAATCAACATCGTGCCGCAACCACCGTATTCGCGTAATTTAGCTTTGTGTGACTTCTGACTTTACAACAAGCTCAAGCGACTATTCCGGAAAATCCGTTTTCAGTCAATTGAAGACATTAAACGTGAATCGCTACGCGCATTGAAGTCTATTCTGGAAATTGACTTCAACAACTGCTTCCAGTTGATTTCAAAAATTATGAACAAAGTCTTACTAGTTTTTGGTCGATGTATCTGATTGAAAATGGAAAATTACATTAAAAATTTACAAAAACATCACACAGTTCACTTAAAAATTAAAAAATCAGAAGGGGGGGGGGCGCTTGAAACGACGCGGCTTCATAGAGAACTTGCAATAGATGCTGCATTCAGTAGAAACAGAAGCACAAGTAACTGGAAAAATGGGAAAACAACGGGAAAAGCAACGATACTCATCACACTCGTCTGCAAATTTGAACTTATAATTGGGACTTTTTGCCTATGTGATATTCTATCTCTAACTCATTCACTCAGCATGATTCTTTAAAAAGAATCGATCGATCTGACAAAAACATCAAATATGATAGTTGTACGTTTTGAAATGGAAGTCAAAAAGCTAAAAAACATTTTCGATCCATTTATTCAGGTAGAACTGAAAATTGACGAAGAAAAACCAAGAAGATTGCTGCTTCCAGAAAAAGTATGTGCTTTGAAAACCAAGGAAATGGAAACTCTTATTGATTGCTTTATAGATAGATCCCAAGGCCTTTTGGATAATGACAACGTGGTGCGACGTTTGAAGCTCAAAGGTGAACTTGATCAATGCCAGTGCTATTGGGGGCAGAAGCAAAAGTCAAAAGACAGCCAGTTGAAGAACTGCGAGGTAGACCTATACTTCAGAATTCATAGTTTTTTTTTCCCATATTCGGCACAATTCCTGTGCCGAATGCGAGCTCTGAACGCTCTTTTTCGACACTTCACCGCATGGAAACGTAGCTGAAGACGAATATGCTTCAAGATAGATTGATCGACCTGCCGTTGCTGAATACGCATCACACCATTGAATTCACTGCAGAACGAGTTCTTGAAAGATTCTCAAAACTTGGCCCACATCATTTTCTATACAATGCACGAACTAACCACAGTATTATACATTGCAATAAAGTATTTATGTCACCCGCACGTCTACGATTTATTATGTGCTTTTTCAATTAAGTAGGATTTGATTTAGGAAGGTCGATTCGAAAATTTTCCACCATTATACTAAACTGTATAAAGACTATTATATTTAATAAATAAATAAAATAATATTCACGTTTCAAGTAAATGAAGAACTTATGTTCAAAATCGGTGATTTTGCGACATTTTCGGGGCCCACTTGACGTGGTTTGACCCGAATGCAAGCGAAAGGTCACCTTACTCTTTGAGCACACCACGTACATGAGCCATACTGACTGCGATATGCATACTGATGCACTCTGATGCCATCACTCAAGTGTTGCATACGAATATTTTGCAAAGTGTACGCCATTCAAGATTAATAGGTCACCCTGACCACAAGCCGGCACACGAGCAACGAGACCAACATGCAGCATGCGCCGCATTGTGGTTAACGTCAATTTGGAACTTAGGGATGACGCTGCATGAATTTATAGTGTTATCGAAAACTTTGCAAATAATTCAAGTGCATACACACACCTATCTACATACATATATACATATACACGAGTGGCACAATGTGTAATTTTTGTTAACCATATACAGTGTTTATGTGTGTATGCGTGTATTTGAAAGGGTTTTAAAAATCGCAACAAAGCGAACGAAAGGAAGGAAGTCCGGAAAGTGCTGCAAAATTGATTGGTCCGTTTGTGCACGGGCACAAAGAGTGAAAAAGGTGGAGAAGTGTCAAAGTAAATCTCTTGCCATCCGTTGCAGTTACCCAAAAATGATCAGCTTAAAGAGGTCGATAGGTAAACCGAAAAATTTCACATGCGATAAATTTACTTTTTGAATTTTTGCGCGCTTCTTTTTCGTTTTGTGCTATTTTTGCTGTTGATCAATGGGATGGATGAGCTTAGTCGTTGCTCAGCTGTCACTCATGGCGGCGCATGAGTGATGCATGATGTTGTAAAGTTAATTGAACACATCCGCTGGCAAAGTGTCCAGTTATTTTGTATGCAGGTTGGCGCTCACGCGCAAATGAAATATTAATACACAAGTCCCAGCTTATGTTTATACAAAAACAGAGCGAAGAATATTAATATAATATCTCTTTAAAAAGGGTGCCCTTTTAGACATACAGAATTTTTGCTACAAATAACGCACAGAAAACATTTTTAAAAGTGAATTATTTTTGGTGGCATTAGCTCACAAATCTTTTGATATTTTATTTTTGAATAGAAATTGGACACCGAGGCAGTGTCATACGTAGAAGTTATACTGTCATCAATAATGCTTCGAAAGTCAGTTTCCAACTGGCTGGTACTAAGTGAAGCTCAGCATAGATCTTTGAGTGAATATACCCCAATAGAAGTAGTTCTATTCTACTCTATATCATCCGGTCACCAAAAGTAGGCTGTGTGGTTTATTGGATATATGGGAATTTATTTAGTCGCTTTGGAATTGTTCGTAAGCCAATATTTATGCTTATTTAAGTAACCACTAAGTTAAGCATATAACTCAGAGCGGTTGACTTAATGCTAAAATTATAAATTGAACTGTGCAGAAAAAAACGCAGCCTCAGAAATAAGCTACCAAGGCTTTAAATGTTGTTAAAAGCCTTTCCTCAGAAATTTTCCTGACAGAATGTAAATATCAAGTACATGTGTTTACTTTGATATCTCCAGAAAAGTCGATAACTCCAAAAAATACCCTATATAAAAACACTTGCGTAAGTCTATTAAAGTTAAGCTGATAAGTACTGATTATGCCAGTTCTAGCAAATTAATTTACACTTTCATCACTAGCTGTATTTGTATTTATTTACATACATAGCTATTCCTCAACTTCATTTGTATGTATATTCTGTTAACATGGAACAAGCAGAAATATACGCCTTCAGCGGGTGTCGTTTAGTTAATTAAATGTGCAAACTAGCCATAATTAATGGTCTTGACAAAAGACCACCACCAACCTACTGCTTACATCTCTGGCCATGGCAAGGAGAATGTCGCCAAATATTTCCTTTATGAGCGTGCCGAGACACTGTCTTCTCTGACCTGCCACAGCTCACTGCTTTCAATTCTTATGCTTTGCACGGCTTGCTTTGTTAAATTTGTTGTACTTCTTTGTGTTGTTCTCGACTTCTTGTCCAATAAACTTGTAGCTTGCTTCGCATTCTTTATTCTCGACTACGTCTAACCATAATTAGTGGTCACAGTTACTAGGTTTTGTTGTTTCTTTCGCTTATTTTGTCAGCAGCACGCCCACAAAGATACCACCTTTTTTATTGTTTTACTAACGCTCTTGGCTTGTCATTTTATGCTTTGCTTAGCATACGAAAATTATTCCTGCGGGAATTCTATCATACAAGCGCATGCTAGTGGAGTTAAAGAAGTTGCGAAGGTGGGGATAAAAACGAAATGCATGCGAAACCTCAGACCAGCCCTTCGTATTCGGGTTTAAACACGTGGGTGTAATTAAGTTTACTTGGCTTTCGATAATTTCAACAGTACTTGAGTAATCATACTAACCTGAAAAATAAATAAATATTTTATTCTGACATCGTCGCTACCAGAAGCACATTGGTAAATGTCCAGTAATGTTCAGTTGAGAAGAAGGGCCTGAGTTAGATCCATTCACCCCTTATTATACATACGGCAAATAAGTTACTTTTATTTGTTTCTTTAAATTTAGAAAAAACCTCCCCAAATCATCCCGTAATAGATCTAAGAGAAAAGATTGAAGATTGGTGATAGATTTCTTTAAAAAAATGTTAAAGCTGGCGATTTCGAAAATGGAAATTTGATCATTCGACACCTTGTAAATTCCTTTCTTTTTAAAAAGAATAATCTAATAATAACCAAATTCGCTAAGGACAATTCTTTTTAGCACCCCTACCGACAGTGTGAAAATGAGTGCAATGGGATGATAAGCCCACCCCCAAATCAAACCACAAACACGCCTACTTCCGATATAAAACAATTTTGAATTTGATCTGATTCTTTCACTTTCCAGTATACAAAACAAACACAAATGAATAAAGGGTGATGCATTTCGAGATTTCATACTTTTTTAAAGAAAAAACGCAGAAACTTCAAATTTAATAGGTAATGGTTATCATCATTCGGATGAACTTTCTTTAGAATTTATTTTCTGAAGATTATCTCTGTAAAATGTTGACCGCAGCTTCGTCTCAGATCGTCCGTCCGTTGAGTTCTATTTTCGATGACTCGTTTGAGCATTTCGACCAAGCCGTCGTTTTTTCTGGATAAAATGGCAGCTCTTGTCTCTTCATGTTGCTCTTCGTTCCCAATTCGGCAATTTTGCTTTTTTACATACCTATTGAGCCAGAAATGGACCTCATCGCTGAACAAGACTTAGCTCGAAAGCCCATAGAGCGAAGCGATGTCGCTTGGGAAGCTTGAGCGGCTTCACGATTTCAATTTAAGATATCGACGTAAAAGTCGTTCCATACGCCAGCATTGCTGCGAACGGCGCCGAATCAAATCTACACAGTCTTCGTGTTTTCTTCACTATGAGCTGGACGTGATCTACTCGGTCGCATATTTTCCAATAATAAATGCTGGGTCTCAAGATGGGTGATGGTTTTGCGAATAGTACGCTCAGTAGGCGGGTTATTTTGACCATGAGCAAAACGCCCGAAACGCATTCTTTACAGAACATGAATTTTCGTAATAAAGTTGAACGATTTATAGACGTTGTTTAGGCGTAAGTTTTTCCAAGATGAAATGCCACTGCACAAAAAAATATTATTGAAATAAGTACCTCTATTTGGATCACCCGTTATAAAGGCCAAAAATATGCTAGAATAGTATATAGTATGACAGTATGTCAAAAATGGATTAGATTATATCGATTACTCCCTTGGTTCCTTTATACCTATGAGACAAATATGCGAGACTTTTAAATTGCCTACCTTTCTAATTACTCTGTATCCTTGTGCTGAAAATAATAAAATTTAGTAAAATTTAGTCATAGACCCATAACTAATATCAAAATTTTCAAACGTCCGGTTAACTTTACTCATTAAATGCAGACAATGGTATATAGGGTACCTTAGTGAGATCTCGGAGAGAATCATTTTATACTCTTGCGACATATGATTGTATGAGTGGTATCTCAATGAAACTCAGGGAACATTTTATTGGTACACTGATGACAATTTCCATTAACTCAGAAATTCGGTTTAGTCAAAATCAATATTACTCATCAATATTTAATATTAAAACCAATAATATGTAATTTCAAGAATGTTATTCGGCTTAACTCCCAAATTCTTGTGAGCAATATATCGACTTTCCGTTGCGATTTAAAATTTTAATTAATCCGTTCGAAATTGAAGCAATTGGGCTTTTTTAAAGTATGTACCGGTATTATTTTTCTAATTTATCTCCCATCACATTCACCAACAAATAGCAATAAAGTAACGAGTCCTTCTTTGTTGCAGTTTCAGTGGTACCATTCGGACAAAACTTTGCCTATACCATGGTTTCCCCGCCTGTTGACACTCCAGCGATTGAGACTTCTTTATTAACTCATTTATCATGCCAATAGTGTTAGACCATTCTGTGCGCCAATTAATATGGTATTCGGCAAAGCTCACACTCTTAGCTTTATTAACGTCAATTGTGGTTTCTTAAGGCATCTTGTTATTCTGTTATTTCTGTTGATATAAACTTCGCAATCTGTTTTTTGTTTTTACTCTTTATGTCATTACTTATATTTTTGCTATAGGATCTGGGTAATTTCAAGAAACGGGATATCAAAGTCTATGTCTTTCCACTTTTTTAGCGATTGGTTGAATCAAGGTTACAAGTTAGTGTATTTCCCTACAAAAATTTAAATTTATACTTTTCACAGTGATCAAATTTCTCTATCTGAATTTATAATAATAAATACCTCGATAACTCAAACTCAAGCAAAATTATTTCTTCGATCCCAAAAAAGAAAATATTTATATAAACGTTCATACATCGTTATTTACCTCTGTACTTAGTTATAAAACTAAATTCCAAATTTTCCTTAAAATTACTATAAAAGTAGCACACGCAGTAGAAAGACGCAACTGTGAGCAAAAATTAAAAAAACAAACGGGCGTGCCCCCCACCTACCTTATATAAAGATTTTCGAACATCCAAGGGTCTTTATACCGTATAAAACGGCCAATATGTCGGTAATCGGTATCAAAATGTAGTAGCGTGTTTTACCCATAACAAGACTTGATCTAGTCTTCATATAACTAATATTATGAACCTTGAGGAAAACTTGGGACATTAGCCTGCAGCCTTTTAATTGCATGTAATATTTGCAAAAAAAAAATTAAATCTATATACCTATTATCAGACCTTTAAACTTATGTCAAATAAAGTGGTCAGTGCATGTATAAGTTATACTCGTATTAGTAGTCGAAAAAGTCTTTTCGTATTTCTAATAAAACTTCAACTTATTTTTTTATATTTATACTAATAAATAAATAAACAAATATGTACCAATTTGGTCGATCACTTTTTGCTATTTTTCCGCTAGAGACATTATTCCAACAGTGTAAAACTTTCATTACTGTAAATCGACATTTCGAAATTTCCAGAACGGAAGCGAGCGAACCATTCTTGTGCTACACGAACTGATACAGCATCGTCTCCGTAAACTTCACAAATTTCATTGAAGGCTTGCGTTGCTTTCTTCCTTTTTAATACAAAAATTTCAAAATATAGCGAACTTCTTCATCATTTTCACTCATTTTTGAACTTCTTTTCATCTTCCCCGAATTTAATTTTAAATTTTTTTTTGTTAGGTGAAGCTTAAAATCTCACCTTTCCAACACTATATGGTATGATACAATGTAATTGGTAGCACTGGAGATATTCGACTGCAACGACATCTATTGACAAAATACTTTTCGATATAACAGTCTATAGGTATAAAAATTCCTTGGGATTTGATTCTTGCAAGTTGCAAGAGTATGAAAGGTTTGGTCACACTCGAACTCAACATTTCTAAATTGTTTTATTTATAGTTAGTTATTACAGTATAGTTTATTGAACGAGTATAATAGTTGTTTAATATATAGTTTTGCCAACACCTGAATCTATTTCCTCCTTGCATGATGCAAAAACATCGAATGTTCTTGTTATTTTTTAATCCCGTGTTTCAGATTAACCTTTTACCTCTACCATCTTTTAAAATATTTGCCTGATCAATTGAAATCCACTACTCCTTATATTATCCCTTGCCTTGCCTAAAACCAATGCCAATGTAATAGTATTCAATGGTTTGGTGAACTGTATCTCGCAATCCTTTTTCGATATTTAATCCTGGTAAATTTCGATTATAGGCCTTACGAGCATAAATACCTTGAATATAGTTTCCAGTCAACCATCTGTGCTAATGATTTTAGCACCAATAATGGGTCTGACTGCTATGTTGTTCTTTTTCCGTTTTTTACTTCTTCATAGGCGACTTATTTGACATTCAATAGGCTTGGATGATTATCGTATTCTTTATACTTATATTTCATAGTTGTCTCTCTTAAGAAGGTTGAAGAAGTTGGTCTTTAAAAAATTATGTACACCACATTTACCAAGTGTGCTTTTTCAAGATTTCGTCCCAGTGTTAAATATGTTATATATAACTTTTGGAACATTATTCCATTCTTTATACTTAAACATTTCTCCCCACATTTATCATTCAAGATTTCCCCGTCTCTCTCAAATTCGTACCACTGTGCTAGCATTTTGTTCAGCTTTAAGTCGCCATTCCTCCACTTCTCTTCCATTATTCTTCCGGATTCGTTAAAGTGCATTTCTCTCTGTCCGTTATGGCGGTTCGTTCAGAATGAGAAATTTTACCTCTCTAATCCCTTACGTCGAGTTACTGAACATTCATCTCTCTCAAAGGATAAGGGTAAAAGGTGAGCAACGAATACGCCTTCCTAAAATTATATGTCTACATAATGTCGCGACTTGTCAAATTAGCAAACAAATGCATTTTCAATTCTGCTTGATTGCTGACCAAAAGTTTTCTTCGAATAAACGTTAATATTTTTGGAAGCCTTTGATTTATCCACGCCCTCTGCACCAAATCACGTTTCTCGTTCATGGATTTATTTTTATGTTTTTTTCTGTCTCAAATGGAACGAAGTGCCTTCTACATATGTATGTAAGAATCCGCATGAACAGTATGTTTGAGTTTCTAATGTGTCAAAGGCTACCAGCATCTACTTACTCCTTTCAGTTCATATTAAATTACGACAAAACGTGTTAGAAGCTGTAACTGTAACTACCAAAGCACAACAAAAATACAAATACATATGTGCGCAATGAAATTTCAAACTGGTTAGAAATGGTATCCAAAATGGATCATAATAAAATACATCTGTAATTAATTAATCGGCGCTACACCAAAATAGGGGATCAAAGACCGCTATTAAAATGGGTTTTCGAAAATTTGTTTTGATCACGTCCTCTATAAGACTGAGTTTAAAGGTCTAAAAAGGGGCTAATGGACTTAGCTACTAAACACACTTCTAAACCTTCCGGAAAGTAATAGGATTGAGTCGATTTATAAAAATTTGTTGAACCAATCGTTACAATTCTTTAAAAACTTTCAAAATAGCCTCCTCCTTCGTCAATGCAGCGCTGCCAGCCCGATTTCAAAGCATGGTGCATGCTGCTTGGATCCCCTTTGTTGTTTCAAAATGACCATTCGTTTGAGTCTCTTGAAAATCATGAACCATAGATTTAGATAAATTTAACATCTATACAATTAAACGAATACTTAGTCAACGGTCTGAGTTCAAAACTTTGCCCACATGAGCCATATTGTTGGTGTTTGTCGAAGTCATAGGTCTCCCAGCATGGTCAGCGACCTCTTCCCGGCCCTCCAGAAAGGTCTGGTGCCACCGTAATACACCACTTCTGCTAAAGCAACATCTAGGTAAGCTTGCTTAATCATATCAAACGCAGATTTACCAATTTACACGGTTCAATCGCGTACCTCTGCTCTAACAAACGCTGCATTTTCGGTTTGCTCCACTCTCAGAAACACGTCGCGCGAAAATGTTTGTCCTGAGTCTCCAACTGCTCTGAGACAACCAGCCGCTCGTTCGTTAGCTAGGAACACTCTCTACCAAATCCAGTCGGTCCGAAATACAGTCGCGGAGGAAGAAAACCAGTCCTATTACTTTCCAGACAAACACAGTATGTTTGATGGTATACTGAACATAGTATTGGCCAAAATTCGAAATATCTTAATATTCTAATGTGGAACTTGTAGCTTGGCATAGATGTAAATTAAAAAGGTATTTGTTTTTTAATCCTAAATTAATATTTGACTGGTAGTTTTCCAACCAAGATCTATCAGTAGACGTCTGGTTCGACATTTGCTAGCTAAACATTACAGTCTCTTTTGTCGAAAGAAAAATGTTTCCGAAAATCAGATGTATTATGAAATGTTACTAGTTGTGAAGTAGTTTCAAACTTGTTGAATGCGTTTCTAAGTGTCTACGTAGCAATGTATGTATATCTGTAGTGTGTGATGATCCGATATGTGCAAATGGATACCAAGAAAAGCAGAAAGAGTTATACTATGAAAAAAGTGAAATTGTAACACTGAAATCAAAAAGCTCAATGTAGGGACACCAGCAAGTCCTTTTGCAACTAAAAACCTTAAATAGAAGTGACAAAAGTAAAAGAGAAGAGTTCGGCGCAGTGCAGAATTACACACACATTCCGAAATCTTTTTAGTGAGCATCAGGCAAACTGGTGTAGTATTCACTGTCAAATAAGTACATCTACTTTCACATACGTGTACGATATTTGCAGATATTAACCCAGCGTATAAAATAGTGACAGTCCGAGGAAGCAATACAGATTTTGTGACTGCAATACATATGGTGCTATCTCGCTAAATGAGATCAGTAACAAAAAAACAATGAACTGTAACTAAAGGCCTGCACAAGTTGATTCGTTAAAATTGCCGATTTTATGGTTGATTCGGCTAAGCAAACGATCAACATTCACTCAACATGAAATGTTAGCTGGAGTTGATCAGCAATGGGGATCGTGCTTCTTCTTGGAAACATGGACTCCCAACTAATAATGAGCATTTACATGGAATATATTTATGTTCGTAATAATTTAAAACTATTTAGTTATCTCCAGTACATAAAGATCGTTTGTAAAACATCATCATCTTAAGAAGAAACGATTAAAGCATAAAATTGAATTAAATTGAATAACGCACCACTTCTTTACGGGAGAGTACTGAGTTAGTTCCGAACCAGTATAACATACTGCTGGGTATGTGGGCGTTGTAGCATACACAAAGGCTGAAAAAGCGACGCAACTGTTGTCCAGATCCAGCAAAAGTTTCTTTGAGCATTTGCATTCGTTTGCGGCGCGTAAAAAGTTTTTGCTTTTTTCTTTAATGCATCCAGCAACGGACGTGTGTATGTAGTTTGGAATATGCCATACAAGCCTGCGAGTATGCGCTTGTAAATATACAACCAGATAAATTTGCATGTGTGGGCATATGTTTGCAAACATCACAAAAGCCAGAGGACACATTTCATGCTGCGAAAAGTCAACTATTCGTACAGCCATTTGTATGGGCAAGCTCTCACGCATACAAATACTTGTGCATACTACCGTATATATAGGGAAAAGCACATGCCTGCACGCACTGTTAGTCAAGTATACTAGCCTGGTAGCTTGCGTCCATTCGATACCGCAAAAGGTCCATACTCCAATAGCTCCAGAATGCAAGGTCTATAATATATTTATATTTGCGTATAGGTATGTACGTTTACATATAAATAGGATATGTGTGGGTGATCCGCAAGTGTGTTACTGTACGCAATTGTTGTTCTTTTTTACTGCATTGTGTATCAAAAATACAGTTCAGAAAGTCAATCTGCTTCAATGTGGTTTGTCGGACTTTGTCCAGATATTAATTTAAGTGTATATGTGGGAAATTCGAACCATTGAAGATATGTTTAGAGCGAGGTTTTTATCTTTTGTATAAGTTCGCATCGGTAGTTTTACTTTTGATACACTTCAAAGCCTCCATTACCTGCTTAAGTCCTGGCGTTGGTATGGTCTAGTTCGGCCAAAACCGACCTGCACCAGATAGTTTTGATCTGCCACGACTTCTGCTTTATTCTGATCTTTGCGAGACTGCCCATACCTATTAAAAACTTAAATTCTGTAAGGGTGTTTTGGGAATGAGACTCCGTTCTTGATGTGTAAATTTGTAGTCCGTCAGTGCACGCCAATTGAGATGACGAAAAGAAGGGATGAAGGACTACATTGACGTACTTAATTGTGTTCGGTGAAAGGGTCCCTAATTCCGAATTTTTACTCATTTTATCGTCTGGAATGCTTTCTTGAAGTCGTCGAACAGCTTGTAAATCGGAGACTGTTAGGCTATGATGGGATGCACATTTAGTCAGCACAACTCCATCCAGCCATTTCATAACTTAGACCATTCTGCACACATTTATTTTATATTTTCAAAGATTTCCACTAGATGGAGTTGGTATGAAATCTAAATTAACCTAATTTAGATCTTTAAGACTACAATGCTGGCCAAAGTGCTGTTTTTCTCTTCTTCTAAGTGTTTTACCGAGTCAGTCAGTAAGCATACTTAGCTTGAAATATTCACATTTAAGAACTTGTATACAAACAGACGAACCCGCTCCACTGTAAATGCATTGCAGTGCGTAGGTAGGAATACTGCATTTGATTACTGAAATTGGAAACCACTTGACGCTTTTTCATACACACATTTCACACCGCTTTATTGAGTAAAAGGTAAAACTTTCAGCGAACTTTTCGTTTTACTTATGTGCGCACTTTTAAATAAATTTTCATTCAGTTATTGGATCGCGGTATTTGTAGCCTGAAAAGGACATTCTTACAGTACTCTAGATTTTATAAACGCGTAAGCAAATAAAATAAAACTGATAAGTATTAGTCCAGAAAATCTGTACTTAATGATTTGTTTTGATATTTTTAACGGTAAATTACAATATTATATGGAAATGTATTACAAAAGGTAGGAAATGTTGAGGATGAACTGTCGAATAAAATTATATACGACTAGGAAAAAGCATAAACCAATTTTATAAAAATTGTACAAGGTATAACTATGACAAGTGTTACGTATTAATAGAATAGTCACAAAATAGGAGTACGAAACGTGATAAAAATTTTCCATAACTTTCGACTTAGCCTACTTGGTTGAAACGTGCTTGCTACGATATATGAGGGCTTAGCAACAATAGTCCGATTTACTGTCTTCAAACTCATCTAAATTTTAGTGAAATACGCACAATGTATTCTTTGAGTAATCGTAATTATTCTGGTATTTGACAATACTTTGATATAGCAGATAAATTTGGTATCACAGATTCGGTTAATATACTCAAGTTGATCATAACTAAGAGCTTTAAGACTCTTCAAGCCGCCATTGTTTTGCCAACTATGCCCTACTCCTCTATTCCATTCTACCTATTCGTCCTGATCATTTCAATATACATATATTTCCAGTAATCTATTGATTCGATATATGATTCAATTGTCAATCTTGCCGTAATCTTATCCCAAATTTGAACATTCCTTAATTTTATTTTAGAGTGTCTCTTTTACTTCTTTAATGGCTTAGAAATCATTTACGCGGTTATAGCCGAGTTAACAAAAGCGCGCCAGTCGTTTCTTCTTTTCGCAAGTTTTCGCCAATTGGATATTCAAAGCGAATCAAGGTCCTTCTCCACCTGGTCCTCCCAACGGAGTGGAGGTCTTCCACTTCCTCTGCTTACTTAGTCCGAAGTAGCACCTGTTGGCAAGAGTTATTCTGCTTTGGATTTCGAGGCTGACGTTGTTGTTGGTGTGGATGCTGCTTCCAAGATAGACATTAAAATTATCTACAACTTCGAAGTTATGACCGTCAACAGTGACGTAGGTGCCAAGTCGCGTATGCAACGACTGTTTAATGACAGGAGATATTTCGTCTTGCCCTCTTTCACCACCAGACCCAGTTGCTTCGCTGCCTTATCCATTCAGGAGAAGGCAGAACAAACGGCACGGTTGTTAACGCCAACAGCTGTACACTCTTATAGAAGATTGTATCTTCTCCGTTAAGTTCTGCAGATCGCATTATATTCTCCAGAAGAATGTTGAAGAAATCACATGAAAGAGAGTCGTCTTGTCTGAAATTTCGTTTCGTATCGAACGGCTCGGAAAGGTCCTTCCCGATCCTGACGGAGCTTTTCGTGTTGCTCAACGTCAGCTTACACAGCCGTATTAGTTTTGCGAGAATACCAAATTCAGACATCGCGGCATAAAGGCAGCTCCTTTTCGATGTTCTTTGGCTACCCAGAGGAAACTCAAAAAAAAAGGAATTTGCAAGTGGGATTCCTTTCGCCTTGGGAATCAGCTAAAAAAAAAACTAACCTATAAGTAGTATGGTAACTCTAATCCAAATTGTTATCGAAATTGATCTATATTATCATTAGGCGCCTATATCCCCAAGCTAAGATAAGAAGTATATCTCCATCTTCCCAGTACGCCTTCTATTAATATATGCTGTATGCATGCTGTCAATATGCGAGATATAATATCTGAGCCCTAATCACTAATATTCCAATTTCTGTCGGCTACGTTGACTTAAAATTTGATACATCGGAGACTAGGCAAGATATCTCAATCAAACTTAATGGGAACACGCAAATTGAGATGAGTTTTTTACTGAAACCGAATATAATCGTTTACAATTTTTTTTTTACTTTTTAAAAGATGGAACCTTAGTACAAGCTTCGATTATACATACATACTTGTATAATCATGAAAACCAAATATACCACATAAAAACTTTGTAGCGTTCAACGCAACATTCAACTTACCTCTGTATGTAAAAATGACCAAATAGAAAGAGTTATTTACCCAATTATGCCTAGTTTACTATATTTAGCTAAAGAGACTGAATGATTGCCAATAGAAAAAATGTGAAAAGTAGTGCTAATTTCTATATTTATTCAAGCAAAGTCCAAGCTTAGTACTATTTGCACAAGCCAATTATAAATGTCAACACGAAAAATGCTAGATGAACCACAAAGTCAAAAGTCTTAATCCACAAATCGACTAATTTGTATTAATATATTCAATTACTCGACCACTTTGTACGTAAAGAAAAGTCTGCAAAATACGAAAAAGCAAAATTAACCAATTAGTTCGAAAACAAATATGCGTTCATTTCTAAAAAGTTTGCTTAAACTCAAACGTAGCGAGAACACGGTATCTAACTATATGTGTCTAACCAGATTCTTTCAAGTGAAAAATGTGTATACATATATGTACTTGTATAATTCTACGTACGTCATGTTCATGCCACTTAGTTCAGAGAACTGTCATTTTATTTTGCAACAGCAGAACTTTATTCTCCTACTCAATAGTCATTCATACGAATATGAATGTATATAACTGTTTCTACATATGGATTAAAGTTTTGAAACAGTGTCATTCAGTGTTACAATATACAAGACATGATAGATATGAGTCATAAGCCCCTAACCCTCTAATACCTCTCTGGTTTGGAATCAAAGAGATCTTCCACAAAAATTGCAAAAATTTTCATTAAATAAGAAAAAATGTAAAATCTTATTCGAAAAATCATGCTTTTAAGTTTTCTAAAATTATGATATACCTTACATACTCGTATGTACACATTATTTAATTTCCGTGTTTTTCACACTCCTTTCTCTTATTTAGTTCTGTGAAATCAAATAATCAACAGGTTTTGAAGACGGAAACACAGCAGTCAAAGCTACGGCTTGAGGGACAAGTGCTCCATTGTTTCCCTGGTGTCCTGCAGTCTTTACGCTCTGTTGGTTTATAGGTGGCACTTGTATTACCAGTTCAAGAGTCCTCGTTGAACTCTTCTTAAAGCTCCTGTTATGCATAGCGCAGCAAGCCTCTGAACCGTTTCCATTGGCTTCCGGTAGGTGGATTTCCGCACGCCTGTCCACCATACTACTGCACCATAGAGCAAATTTTTCTTACTATAATAGCTGAGTAGAACCAGTGCATGAGAGAATAAGCTTTGCTAGCTTTTCTTACTTTTTTTTCCACGTTTTGCTTCCACAACAGTTTGCTGTTAAGGTACTTGGTGCAGACCTTGAGAGAAAGTAGTGTCCCATTTACAACCTCCATAGAGGAATTTTGTGCTTTCTTGTGAACACAACCAGATCCGTTTTCTCCAGGTTCAACCCCAAACCCCCTTGCGATGCCCAATTCCGGACTGTATTGAGAGTTGCGGTCATAATACTGATAATGGGCTATTAACACCAACCCGTTTTTAAGATGGCGATGTCGTCCGCATTTGCCACTATTTTAGGGGCCTTCCAAGTTCCTTTGCAGCTTATTCTACATTCATGCCCACAAAATCGGAGATAGCACTTCACCTTTGGGGAGAACATGTACAAACTTCCTTCGTCAATTCGTTCCATTCTGCTGTATCCGTCTAGAGGTCAAAAGACGCCTTTATGTGTGTAGCGGGATTAACTCCTATTGACTATATACTGTTATTGACGCTATTGACTGTTCCAGAAATATCCAAGAATGCTCCAAGAGCGTATTACTTATATTCAAGAGCCCTTTTGATATTAAATACTTGTTTATGTATTGCTGTCTCTTCTGATCTGCCCTTCGTATATGCGTGTTACGTCATGGACAAGCTTCTAGGAGGCGCTGCAGGCTGTATCTGAGGTAAATATTTTCATTGGATAACTTAACACGTACGTACTTTTTTCCAGCTGTCTTCTTCTTTTATATTATGGAACATAAATAGCAAATTCACAAAAACGCTTTCAATATTTTTTACTTAAGTGCCGATGCATATTTCTTTCATTAATTGACTGAAAGACTTTAAACCACATAGAAGCCATCAAAATCACTTAAATATGCTATATCAACGCCACGTCGAGTTTCTACCGTAATATTGGGGATTTATTTCGCAAATGACTTGAGGTCTATGATTCTGGCAGAGCAGGTTCTTATTAGAGAGACGACATTCAGCCGAGTGGACCTCAACCAAATTCAACATGTGGGCACCACAAAGCGAAAGAACTGTATACTTGGATGGTCTTATACCTCCTTTCATCAGATAACATGAGTAAAAATTACGATCACTTAATGGAAATTGGTACGGGGCATTTTTCTCAAATCAATCTCAATGTCCACTGTGATAACTAAAGCCACTAAAAGGGTTTGTAAACCGAAGTGAATTCGATGTGTTGAACAAATTTGATCATATACGGCGGATATCTCGAACGTCGTTAACAAAATTCAATACGGCGAACATTCCACACAATCTCACCTGCATATCCTACTTTATTCCTTTTTTTCTCTACGCACACAAACAACACTAAAGCGAAAAACGGCTTAATTCCGTTAGGTTGTGTGTCAACCGTTCTATAGATTTATTCATTATTATTATTATTGTGGTGTTTATGCTTTTACCGGTGTATGATTGGCATAAACACCACCTACGCCTGTCGCAAATCTACGCGATTTTAATAGCTCTGGTCTCCATATCCGAATCAAACCACTATGTGAGCTTACTGAAAAGCCAACAGTTTGTATATTTTTTCTTTTCACATTTTTTCAGTCAGCATTCATTCTTCCATTCGGTCGGTCGGTCGGTTGGCATTGAAATGCATTTCAAAGGCACGTATGCATACATGCATATAAACAAAACGTTTATATTTTCCATTCAAACTACAAAAATATGCATTTTATGAATAAAGTTCACATTCAGCAAAGCTGGTCGCAAAGCAAATAATATTGTGAGTTTATGCAAAAAATATCACAGTAAGTAAGGATGTTTTACATTTGGACGAAACCAAATTCCTATTAAAATATACATATATAATTTCCAATTGATCAAATTTAACCCGGACTGGCAAAAAAAAGCAACATTTTCGCATATTTTAATGCAAATTTTCATCATCGTTTTCTGAATAGGATCCTGATTCAATACAAAGATGTTATCGCTTAATAAATTTTGCCATACACATATTATTAGACTAGGCTGGGATGATCTTCAATGCAAATATTGGTTTTATACTCTCAACAAAGTTGCTAAGGAGAGTATTATAGTTTTGTTCACATAACGGTTGTTTGTAAGTCCTAAAACTAAAAGAGTCAGATATAGGGTTATATATACCAAAGTGATCAGGGTGACGAGTAGAGTTGAAATCCGGATGTCTGTCTGTCCGTCCGTCCGTGCAAGCTGTAACTTGAGTAAAGATTGAGATATCATGATGAAACTTGGTACTTCTTGGCTCCATAAGAAGGTCAAGTTCAAAGATGGGCAAAATCGGCCCACTGCCACGCCTATAAAATGGCGGAAACCGAAAACCTATAAAGCGTCATAACTAAGCCATAAATAAAGATGTTAAAGTGAAATTTGGCACAAAGGATCGCATTAGGGAGGGGCATATTTGGACGTAATTTTTTTTGGAAAAGTGGGCGTGGCCCCGCCCCTACTAAGTTTTTTGTACATATCTCGGAAACTACTATAGCTATGTCAACCAAACTCTATAGAGTCGTTTCCTTCAAAAATGGAAGAAATCGAATAAAATCCACGCCCACCTCCCATAAAAAGGTTATGTTGAAAATCACTAAAAGTGCGTTAACCGACTAACAAAAAACGTCAGAAATGGGCGTGGCGTCGCCCACTTATGGACCAAAACCATATCTCAGGAACTACTAATCTAATTAATTTTACAGCAAAATAAAAACTACGTAAATGACGGAAAATGAAATCTCGATTATCACTCTATCATGCGAGAGTATAAAATGTTCGGTGACACCCGAACTTAGCCCTTCCTTACTTGTTTTTTTTTTTTTTTTTGATTTTGGCTTATTCTATGGAGTTTGTATATCAAATTTATGCGGCCACGTGTCGTCACTAATAATAATGTGTTTGATAAATGAATGGTTCTCAGCAACATTGTCAAGCATCATTTCTATGACCTCTACTCGACGTCGTTTTTATAGATGATCAAAATTCCAACCTAAAATATCAACCAAAATATGTTGAATCGATCCGTAGGAGATGTCGAAATTATCTGTTGAAGCCATCACGGCGACTTTGCTTTGTATTCCTCAAAGAGTACTTAATTTCGTGACAAAGTAAACTCCTCGAAGCACGTTTCTACGATTTCGAAATTCAAAAGAAACTCTCAAACACATTTTTGATTTTTTTTTTGGATAAACTAGCAGCGAAATCTGAAAATATAGTACGAGTAAATACATATTTTTGGTCATGTGTTTTGAAGATTTTTTTAGTTGATTATGTAAAATATGTCAACATAGCATAGTTTAAAATGATTAGAACAATAACGTATATAAATCGCAAGAGATTTCGCTAAAATGATCTTCATTAGTTACGCACTGGGTATAAAAACCAAAAAGTGTGTGGTGGACTCACACCGATTTTCTTATGAATGAAAACGTTTAAATGCCAACTGTCAAAACATTCATAACGAGTCTACCGCAAATAGTCGTGCAGGCACAAAAATATAAAAAAGGACTTTCATAAATTATTTGAATTGCAGAACAAACCATGAACGCCATACTGCCTTCTATACAAATCGGTGAATACTTGGAAGCGGCAGTATAGCGAGTATTTTACCCAAATCGAATTTTGTATTAGTATGCGCGCTCTTCACGGTCAGCGCATTTGTGTTGGTAAACTAAAGCATAATGCTGTTTTCATAATTGGCTACTCAAAGGGGCATATGAGCTAGGCGCTGTTAATAATTGGTTAGTATAGATGCAGCAGATACACGCACCGCTTCCTTGATATTAAACAACGAGCCATACGTGCATATTTTGGAGCACTAGTTACTCATACGCCATGTACTATACACGTGCGATTGACATTTTGGTAAATAGGTTTTGAAATAACTTAAGATTTATTTAGTTTGTTATTAAATTATTTCATTTCTTTTCTGATAAATACAAAGTTAATACAAGTATTTAACAATCATAATCCTTGTGATCTATTGTGCATAATTTAAAAAGTTAACTAATACTCATTGTCTCACATCAAAAACAAATATAGTATTATATTAGATGAACAGTATCTAAGCTGTCAAACAATGAAGGGTATATGAGAACTCTATAATTTTATATTCGCATTTAAACATGTAAACTAGAGAGGTGAGATTTGAAGCTTCATTCAACAAAAAAAGAAATAACTTCGGGGAAGTTGAAAAAATTTACAGCTGTTCAAAAATTAGTGAAAATAATAAAGAAATTTTAAAATTTTTGTATAAAAAAGGGAATAATGCCACGCACACCACCAATGACATTTGTGAAGTTTGCTGTATCAGTTCGTGTAGAACAACAATGGTTTGCTCAGGAGCTGTTGTGATCTCTTCATTAGATGATAAACGCTTGCCACGCATAATTTTTTTGAGTTCTGGAAAAAAATGGAAGTCGCTGGGGGCCAAATCTGATGAATACGGTGGATGCTCCAACAATTCGAGCTTTAATTCATCTATTTTAGCCATTGCTCTTGTTACACGGTGCATTGTCCTGACGAAAAACGATATTTTTCTTCTGCAAACCGGGTCTTTTTCACAAATTATTTTTCTTCAACTGGTCCAAAAGGTTGCAATAGTATTCAGAATTAATTGTTTAACCAGTTTGCAAATTATCCACAAAAAAAATGCCTCCCGCATTCCAAAAAACTGATGTCATAACTTTCTTGGCCGATTTCCGAACACGAACTTGTTTCGAAGCCAAACAACCAGGTTTACATCACTCTTTAGCCTCTTGTTTTGGAAATTATAGACTGGGTTAACCCTTTAAACGCAAGAAAACGTACTTTCACCAAAACTCTATTTTCAAAGCATATCTAAATTTTTTACGCGTTTTGCCCGAGATCTGTTTCTATAAAGGTATGTATGATTCATGGGAAGTAACTACTTACCTTTTGACCTAAATTTGATTATGCCAATCAGTTATACTTATACCAGTTGTTGGATTTATACCAGTGGCGATCCGCCTTCAGCGAATTGGTAACAGATATTGATTGCTAAAAGCTTCAATAGGCCACTTAAAATTGCAATATATGAGTTATTCGATATTTTAGACTGTGCATTTTGATTTTGAGTGATTTTTGAAAGAACCTACAAATTCCTAATTAGATTAAAATAATTTTGCGGTGGAAGAAATTCCTGGCCTTATTTAAGATGTGAAAATGTACTCTTATTTAAAAATATGAAAAAGTTATGCAAAAATACTCTAACAAAATCCTGAATATTAAATATCCGATAATACAGTTCGATTTGTTCAAAAATGTCTTCTATCTCCTTGCAAGTATATTCGACCTGCTTTAAGTCACCAATATGCGACAGATATATTCATTAAGGAAAAAGTTGCCTTGTACCTACCTGCCGAGTTTAAGCGCTTGCCTCCCACCTATCTGCTTCTTTATTGCCTTTAGCGAATTTGCTAATAAAATCAGTGGCACACGTTGAAGCATAAAATGTAAAAAAAGACTCGGCAAAGAGCTGAACAGATTTTGCGATTATCAAGCAACAACTTAAGACATGTGTGCTCCGTATTATTGCATATATATGCAAGTATGTATGTGTGTCGGTATAAAAAGAATACGTAACTAACTCGGCGCGGCAGTTAACAAGATGGCGAAAGAAGATGCGGTCTAGGTTACTTGATTTTGTGCAGAAAAAGGTTCGTATATGCCCATATATTTACATATATTCAAACTGATATACTATATCTGTATATATTTACATTTAATGACTGCTTATATGCATATGTGTTCTTTTTTCGGGGCTTTGACATTGCTTAAAGCCGCCACAGGAGGGAAGTGTGTGGTGAGCTCCACCAAAAGCTGCTCATTTCGTTAAACTTCGCTAGTGAATTTGTATCAGATGCGTTTGTATGTTATGGCTTATGTGTGTATGTGTAATAAATAACTTTGGCTGTCAGCAAAAGATTTTACGGCGGATTTTATTTTGTAAGCAAAGAATTTTATTACCTTGATAACAAGGGTAGATACGCAGCCGCGTTGAGAAAGGTAAACGCCAAATTGCTTAGATTTTAACTGTACATTTGCCTACAATGTGTGAGTGAGTGTGTGTTTGAGTGTGGTTACCGCATCCTAGCCCACATTTACGCTAATCAGTCGAGCTAGTTGAAAAGAAATGAAACAGTTAACGTTATCTAATATCCGGTTTTTATTGTTTTACCTAAAACTTTCGTGTAAATGTATACTTATGTAGTAAATTAAAGCGATAAAGAATATTTTATGATACAAGTGAAGAGTTTTGTACTAATTAAAACGAGTTTATATTGCAGTCACTAAACTCTTCACAAGCATATTCGCTTGAACTCTTTTGGGTCGACATTATTTGCATTTCAGAGCTAAAACTTAGTTGCTGCGAACAAAGTGTGAAAAACTAAATTTATTTAGTATAGTTATCTCAGCAAAGGTTGGCACTTTTCTAACAGCTCCTTGTAGTTTCCAACGCTAAGACGGTTTACCACCTATGGTCGTATGAAAAAATTCATAAACTTGTTACTCATAAGTAGTATTGTGACTTTCCATAAAATACTCTGAGCTAAACTGGGTAAAGAAAACCATTTTTATATTTTCACAGTAACCGTGATATATCTATCATATATATGAGGGTGACTCGAAAAACACCTACCCCGCACACATTCGTATTCTGCTATTGTCAAATTATCAATATGGCGTCGTTTAAGTAAGTTTATTGAGGTTAAAAGTGCTGTTTTAAGAAAAATATGGAATTTTCCAAAATTTTTATTTTACTTCTGTAGGCTACGGACAATCCTAACACATTTTTCAGAATAGCGAGACAAAATTAAGTATAAGTATCGGGGTGCCAGTCAATCTTTCACTTTAAACCATTTTTTTTTTTTTAATATTTTGGATACACAGTTCTTAAGTTAAAGTAACTAGAGATGGCACTTTTAAATTAAAAATCGGGCGCTTACAAATCACTATCCAGTATACAAATGAAGAACCAATAAGTGTATCAGAGTAATACTCTGCACGAATAGTGCCACCTTGTGAACAAAAATTGATCAAATCGAACCAAAACGATTCATGTCAAAGTTGACTTTTTACCCTACACATCGGTGAGTGTGTGAGGTAATATAATTAAAATTCATAGAGATTCCTAGAAATTGCAAGAGTACAAAATGTTCGGTTACACCCGAATTAACATTTCCTTACTTGTATTACTCACATATTGCTCATGCGCCACACCATATCTCTTCAATGTCTCATATTAGAAGTTTGGCAGCCAGGAATCAGTATTTTTACCTAAAATAAACATCATTGTCTAGTGCGAGTTCGATTTAGTAATTTAGCAACCCAATCTTTAATCAAACTCTAAAAAGTAGATAACTTCATCGAATATATTAATTTTCCCTTTGACTTCTTACGACCGACATTTAATAAGCTTAAACGCTGTCAGTCAATATAAATGCAAAAGCATTATTAACTAGTATTTGTGACATTCGCTGTCAACCTGAGCATACCATTTTGCTTTTCATTCTTTCAAAGCAATATACTTGTATGTCAGGACGGTGTTTCACGTAATGCGATTATTTGAGTAGCAAAGTCTGTTGCAATGTTGTCTTCAATATGCGGAAACGATAATGGGTGAATAGAGAGACCATTTCGCATAATTTAATAAACCATTTTTAAACATTTCACTATATCCCGCCGCGCGAATCACTAAAACACATTCTGTGTACAGGTCCTTTAAGGCCTAAAAAACGCTTCATTCCGCTGCTGTGTTACTCTTGAGATATCGGAAAAGTTTGGAATTATAAGTTCGAGATACTTCAGGGTCTCATGAAAAATCCAAATAATGCACTTTTTGTTTCTATATCGTATGGAACCTAATTATATTTTCTCGTACTTCAAAGTATATTAGGTGAGTTCCTCTTTTTCAACATTTTTTTAATATCCCTTTCAATTTTGTGTCATTCAAAATGCAAAAATGATGCTCTCAAAAGATTTTGTAAGGATTTACGAAATGATAAAAAAATTATATGATTAAAAATTATATGTTCGAAAACGTCCACACAAGTGCTTAGTCTAAAAAAGGAAAACGAACTATTTGTACAAAATATGATTTATTTTTCAGACAGACATGAGCTATGAGCAATCTCAAAAATACCTTTTATGGAGTTCTGCAAAGCATGCCTCCATGTCGGCAACATGTTTCACATTCGACTCTGATTTAATTAGTTATTAACTGCAAATATTACATTCCTCCAAAAACGGTTGAAGGTTTCTGCGCCCTACGCAACTCTTTTATACCCTTGCAAGGCAAATCATATCAGAACCCTTACCGACAGTGTGTAAAAGGAAGAATTCGGATGATAACCACGCCCACTCACCATATACTGGTTTTTACTTTTACACCCAGGATGATATTATACAATATGTGAATCCTTGTGCCGTTGGCTGACTTTTTGCCAAAAATGTTGGTGTACATACATATATTGTATGTGAAATATGTTATTAGAATTCATGGAAAATGTACTTCCTATAGCCCCCATATATAGTTAGAAAGATTTCCGAACTTCCAGTTGACCTTATACCTGAAGCTATTTTCCCGGCTGTGTTCCTGGCAAGTTTCAAGAGTTTGAAATGTTCGGTTACACCGGAACTTAGACATTTCCAACTCGTTCAATGTGTATTTTTGAAAGTTGCCGTTTGACAAAATTTGTTTGCATTCTCTTAGACTTAGTCGTGGTTTCTTGTCCAAGAGAAAATCAATAGCTTTATCCTCACTTTTAGATTTCATTTGGGACCTTTAGAATGCTTCAAAAGAACGACTGCTTAAAAACGTTTCTTTACTGAGCACTTACGAGGTGTGTTCAAAAAGTATCGCGAATCGTAACTGACAGTTTTCTTCGATTGCAGGGGCGTGGTGCATCATGAGTTCTTGCCACAGGGAAGAACGGTCAATAAGGAATATTACCTGCAAGTTATGCGCAATTTGCGCGAAGCAATTCGCCAGAAACGCCCGGATTTGTGGAAGAACAAAAATTGGCTTTTGCACCACGATAACGCCCCTGCTCACACATCGTTGCTTGTGCGCGACTTTTTGGCCAAAAACAACACACTAATGATACCGCAGCCACCGTATTCCCCAGATCTGGCCCCCTGTGACTTTTTCTTGTTCCCTAAACTGAAGAGGCCCATGAAAGGACGACGTTACGCTTCTCTTGACGAGATAAAGACGGCATCGAAGGAGGAGCTGAAGAAGATAAAAAAAAAATGATTTTTTGAAGTGCTTCGAAGATTGGAAAAACCGTTGGCACAAGTGAATAAATAGATATTCATGAATAAATAAAGAATTTTTGAAAAACACAAAATTCGCGATACTTTTTGAACACACCTCGTATTTCTGATATTCCACGACAAGACGTGACTCATGAAGAAGATCGAAAAGAAATTTACCGTCACTGATCGCAATTGACCAAGTGTTAATTTGCATACAAAATTACAACATTTTTCCGCAAATTGATTACGCAGAAGAAAAACATTATTTTTTTTTACACAGTGTATCACACCTTGAGAAACTAAGAAATCAAAAGCCAGTGAAATAGTTTTCGCCTTCTACAGAACGAATTTCTCGTAAAAACTTCACTGTATAGGCCCGTTTTATTAGCAATTCGGCTTAAATCAGCTTAAAACACAGGTCAACCAATTATGTTTTTTTGCGCATGCATTTTACATAATATAATCTAGTTAATTTTTTATTTAGTTATAAAAGCAAATGTATGTGTATGAGAAGGAACAATTTCAAATTGAAAATATTGCTTTTTAACTAATTAAAGCGATTTGACCATTTTTCATTTCCGCATCCATATAAAATCGGTGGTCTAATGAGTTCAGTGATTAAAAAGATACTTAAATTTATCACAAAATAAAACAGACGGTATCAATAAGCGTTTAAAACAAAGTAATGTGTTTCTGTTTTTGTCGTCACATGACAGATTTAAATGAAGAATATGATATGCCTTGTAATGTAACTGTATGGTGTATTATTATGGATAGCTCTTAAAAACTATTTTACTATACAGTGGGAACAAATTTCCATACATTCCATTGGCACAATTCTTATATCACAAAGAACGGATATTAAACGCACTTAAATATATGGTTTAGAAGTGGGAAGTTATTGACGATCTCAGGATGGTGTGTTTTATAAAGGTATTTATAACAGGAAAGATGCTGCCCAATACTGATACAAATATTGACCAGTACGTCCCGATTGCAAAGCAGGAAAATGCAATAATAAATGCGAAGCAATTGCCGATCCCAAAACTGCCAAGGGCAGTATATAGCATTGGTTACTATATTTATATTAATAAAAGAAACTCTTACGGAACAAGTAAAACTGTTCATTTATTTTATTTATTTATTTATTAGGAGTCTATTTTAAAATGTCTAATGTAAAACGAATCTTAAATGGATGATCCGTATCTTTTAAAAATTGTTTAAATATAAAATTTTTGGGTGTTTTATGAAGTTGAATTTTTCCCCTTTTTATATATAAATCTCTGACTAAAGTGGCACAACATTCGCCGACAAAATTACCATTTCGATTCGGCTGAAATTCTGACTCCAAACAACGCTAACTTAACCTAAATATTGACCGAAGTGCCTTCGTATAAAAAATATAAATAGCGTCGAAATATTTTAACAAATAAACTTACTGTTACACCCATTATTTATAAAATTTTGATCAAAATGCCATGTATACACTTACTTATAGTCAGCACATTTGTGTTCAACTATTTTACAAATGTATGTATATAGGTACATATGTATGGTATCCCACGCACACTATGTTAATAAAATGCAATTTTTGCATTACATCTTTTTTGCACTACAAGCAAATTTTCATGCCTGCCACTGCCACATACTTAACCATTCACTTTCTCTGCAACAGATACCGACACACATACGGGCGCTCGTATAACGGCACCTATATAATGCACCTATTGACATTTAAATGGCATTTGCACTTGCATTTCTTCATGTCGCCCATCTTCCACTTGCCGCGCGTTCCTCTTTACCGCACACACACACATTATTGACTGCACAAGAAGTCCTTGGGTGCAATTGACAACCGGTATATGATTCAATGCGTTTTATTAATATTTCTATATGGCGTCGACACAGAGAAAATCCATTACAACCTAGAATGCAATAGTCCGCTCATATGTGAATAGATATGAATTGTACATGCAGGCATGCATTTATTGAAATATATATACAAATATGTTAACTTAAATAGTCACATGCTAAATTTTTGAAATAAGTCGCACAAAAAGACCACATAACCTCAAATTATGTATTTATTGCATTAACGGGGTATATACATACGACTAAAAAATAGTTGAAGAAATGAAATAGAGGTTAAGGCTTTGCTCGAAGAATACAAAGTTTGATATGGCTTTGTTTCTTCGAAGGTCAAAACTTTGTGACCTAGAATTCCTGAAATTTTCGATAAAGCATTTAGTATATTCGCGAATGTTTAGCAGATTATTTAGTCAGATTATCGAAAATTTCAACTTCTACGACAGAATTTCTGATAATATACTTAAAAGGCACATCTAGTGTGGAACTTTTCAAAATAATTTTTTTTATATTTCGATAGGTTAAACCTCAGACATTCTTTTAATTAAATCTATATATAAAATACGTTTTGAGTTAAAGCCTCTAAAATATAGCCGCTCAGTTTAAACAGTAATCTTTAAACATGTTTTTTTCCTAACAATATTTTTCAAATTAAGTGATTACAGGGGATCCTCTTTGTCGGGATCAAATATACATACACTGTATAAAAAAATTGAAAAATAAAATCCGATTTCTATACAAAATCGCTTTTTCGTTCCTTTGTATGTACATGCCAAGAAACACTATACAACAGTATTACTCTAAATATTATCAATCTGAAGCTATAAATCTTTCCCACCTTTCTGGCAATTTGGGGATTCCATCAAAGAAAAACTGCGGGTAAAAATGAATCCAGCCAGTTTTTGATACCCTGTTCTGGTGTATGTAGTTTCTGGCCATTTTTCGACAATCGCTCGCTTCAATTTGATGAGTTTTTGCCGATAGCGTTCCTCGTTAGTAGTTTCACCTCACTTTATAAGCTCATAATACAGCACGCCTTTCTGATCCCACCAAGTACCAATTATTGACATCATGAACATTCGGCTTGGCTGTTGATTTGGATGGTTAGTCAGTTTCGCATATGATTTTTATACTCTTGAATCATGTTGCTAAAGCGCATAATAATTTTGTTCACCTAATGATTGTTTATATCACCTAAAACGAATCGATATATATGTAAATATATATACATATGATTGATCAGGACGACGAAACAAGTTGAAATCCGAGTGACTGTCTGTCCGTTGTTGGAGCATTACCATGAACACAAAACGTAATTAACCGAAAATATATAAATTGCCATAATGAGGTGTACCACTTTTTGTGTTATTCAAACCCCCAGATACCGAATATGTGGACCACAATTTCTATTGTCAATTTTATATAGAAAATATCGGTCAATCTGTGAGATATATTATAGAAATTCGAAGAGAATCCTCTTATTTTCATACCTGTATGCCAAAAATAGGTTAAATCAGATCATTAATTATTAATTACATTTTTTAGACCCCATACTAGCACTACTTTTTAATTTAAATTTCACGCGAAAACCAATTCACTGAAATATTTTTTCTGGGATGGTATAACTGTCAGTGACACCTGTGCCAAATTCCACAACAAAATAATCATTAGTGTTTAGCAGGGATAATGGGATGCCCAACTTATTCCAATGTGAGAGCACCTCAAAATAAGGGTTTTTTAAAACATTTTTCATTGTGGCCAGATCGAACAAAACAAGAGCTTTTGGGCATTTAAATTGAAACACCCAACATTTATTACCAATGCAAATTATTATATGTCGAAACTACTTAAATCCTTTTTTATGATTTTATGGTATATTAAAACAACTGACTTTTGATCTTTCCATACATAATAAGGTGAATTAAGCCAGTTAGTTCTCAATTAATAAATGTTTTCAATCATTTGTAATTGAAACTTAATTGTACTATGCATCAAAATTGCAAACGTTTCATGAAATACATATATTTAAATTTCGAATTTTCTTTGATTTTCATTGTTTTACATTTTTTATTATCTTGACCGGCGGCAACAAATCCCTCCGTTCACATATGATATAATTTCAATCTGATTCTTCCAGTCTTTCCAATTGCAAAACGTCAAAACCTACCCAATGCAGTCAACGGTCAAATTTCGGTAGGTGAGTGGTTCTCACATTTGCAGTGACAGGAGAGTTGGAAATCTCTTTATCTCTGGTGTTTAGTATACGCTTGTTTTCTGAAGTACATATGGTGCATTCGGCGATTTTTACGATAAAGGAAATTATTCAGATCTTACTGTCATCGTTGGAATACTCCTAAGTACGTGTACATTATTATTATTATTATTATACATGACTAACTTATAATTAAAATTATAGGCTAGTAGTAAGATAGGAGCAATGGTAGCAAAGACCTTCAGCTCGCGTAATATATTAGATTTTATGTAAGGAAAGAAATAAATTAAATTTTATAGTACAGCCGGGTGGATTTGAGATATGCTACGATTTTCTTTACATTAACTGTGTTTGGAGTGGACAAGAAAGTTAAAGGATTGGTGCCTTCAAAGAATTTGGTTCTATTGGATTGGAAAAGTGTACAATCTACTAGGATATGGGATATATTAATGTTTGTGGTTTGGTTACAAAAGTGGCAGTATAATTGTGGAGTATTTGTGATGTGGTAGCTGTGAGTAATGTTTGTGTGTCCTAAACGTAGACGTTCGAACTTTATTAAGTCTAGCCAGTTAATGGTATCGTCGATATGTTGGGTAAATGTTTGTATATTTGTATGATTGCTGTTGATAGATTGGTACCATGTAGATGTTTCAAGAAATGTGTTGTTGTGGATCTGTCTGTAGTGTAGTGTAATATGCCTCTTTATGTCTCTTAAGTTCCAGTTTTGTGTAGAAGTTAGGGGACGGGAGGGAGCTGATTTGGCAACGTGGTCGGCCAGTTCATTTCCTTGGATGGCTGAATGTCCTGGAATCCATATTAGGAGAAATTTAGGGTAGTATTGCGTTAGGATATTTTTGATTTTGAGGGAGTAATATTCACTATTTATAGGATTGGAGATGGAGTCTATTGAGGAGAGCGAGTCCGTGCATACAGCATATTTTCCTTCCTTGTGTATATGGTAGTCTAGAGCTTTAAAAATTGCAATAATCTCCGCTGTAAAGACTGAAGAGTAAACGGGTAGGAGGGAGTTGAATATAGTCGATGTACTTGTTGTAACACTGTAACTGGTTGAGTGACTGGTTTTAGACCCATCCGTAAAAATTAGTGTATAGTCCTGTATTTTTCTCAAAAGTTCTGAGAACCGTTTTTGGTACGTTCTGATGGAGGTAGAGGACTTGGGTATGTTCGTAGAGAAACTTTGATGGAGGACGTGGGGAAATCCCATTGTGGAAATTTGTGTGTTGTTGAAGAGTCACAAAGGTAAGGAAGCTGTAAGAGAGAGAGCATTTGGCTATTGTTTTTGGAAATGACGGATTCGACCTTTTGTTTTGTATTAAGATTGGTGACAGTGGATATAAGCTCATATATTGGTGTGTCGCAAGTGAGAAAGGATTTGGAAAGTTTTGCGGTGATGTAATCCCTAGTTGTCTCGATTGATTTTATGTTGGCTTCGTACATTAGATTACTGATGCGAGTGGTTCGAAAGGCGCCAAACGCTATGCGGACCGTTGCATTAAGAACAGATTGTAGTTTATTGAGGGTACTTTTGGCAGTGTATCCGTAGAGGAATATGCCGTACTCAATTTTTGAGATTATTAATGCTTTTACAACGGATATGAGGGAGCTAATGTTGCAATTAAACTTGTTGCTGGAGAGACATTTGACTATGCTGAGATTATGGCCAAGGGCGAGTAAAAGTGATTCAACATGAGGTTGCCATCGGTATTTGGAGTTGAAGGTTACTCCTAGAATTTTGAGATTGTCTACATCGTTCAGGCGAATATTTCCAAATTGTACGGTACATTTGCAATTATGTTTTCTACAAATGTGTAGATGTTGGCATTTATGCGGAGATAACTCAGCTCCAGAGTACTCGCACCAATCCAATATTTCATCGACTAGTGAATTTATATTTATCGCTTGGTTTTTTATGTTGCTACGTGTACATTTAATTTATGAAGTTGGCATCCTTAAGAACTGGTATATGAAATTACATTTGGTTACACTTAAATTCTAATGGTATCACATTGAATACACAACTACCCACTCTCAAATACAAATCGTTCTGGTGTAGTATCGACTTGTTAATTTTCTTCTTTTCGATGTCTAATTGTGTACGTAATAAATTTAAAGCAATATTTCAGCGTCACTTAACAGCTGTCTCAGTTTCACACCACGCAATTACTCAGCCATTGGCGAATAAAAGCTAATATCTGTCAATAAAGCACCTAATATGAAAGCGCCACTCAACTCACTTTCAAATTATAAATTTCTTTGTACGGCGAAATAAAGCCATTGTGTGAGTATTTAATTAAAAACACTCATGCAACCAAACGGCGCTACTACTTACCTATTTAGCTGCTCACGCTGGCAAATGCTTATATAAAATAATTTGCATAATTTTCACATTTAATAAACCAAGAAGCACACACACATACACACGTGAGCAAAGGCATAAATACCCACTTGGGGCAAAGGAGGCAAGCAACTTTATGAAACAGCACCCTAATACACACTCATACATAGTTCCGTTGTATCACCAGAGTTTCTTTCGAACTTCGCCAAACTTTCCAATCTTACAAAATAATTACATGAGATATTTGGTTTGGTATATTTTGAAATAATTTTCTTTTCTTCCAACATTTTGCATGAAAAGATTGCTTTAATCAGGTTTGGTTAGAAGATATGAGGAGTATTTTCAATATATCAATTATTTATATGATATTTTGGAGTGTTTCTTAATAAATAACGAAGTATAATAAAATTTGGATTGTGCGAAAGTACGAAAGTATATAAATAACTAGTATTGCGCGTTAATTTGATCAGTTCAATCCTAAATAAAATCTCTAACTCCTCACTGCGGGTGATTCCTTAAGCTAAAACAAACACCTAAAGAACGTATTCGAGCGAGGATCGGCAGAATATTTCTCGAAAACTAAAGGAAATCTTGGGATCACCCTATATTTGTAAAGCCCTACAGCTTTTCTTACTTACACCTAAGCTAAAGCGTGATATGTAAATTTTAAATAAATGTAAGGCTATACAAAATGGTGCCTTTTCCCACCACACACACATGAACTACATATATGCTATGCCCACTTATTGTCTAAACGAGTCACGCACATACCTGTACATGCATAAATCATTTTGTTTATTTAAATATTCGTTGGCATCTTCAGAAAATACACATCATGCTGGTATTTTATCAACAGTTGTGCTTCAAGTTAAGTGCCACCCAATCCCTTTAACAACTTCCTTTCGCTCAGTAGCTTTCAACACTGCACACCCTCGCATCTGCCACCCGTTAGCGTTATGAGCACTCACGAGCGCATGTGTTCTGGCAAAAATGTGGCTTCTCTAACACATATGAGCAAACACAAACAAATACTTAGATGAAAGAGGCACTCCTTTGACTGGCTGCCGCAGAAAAGCCGACTATTGAATCAGTTGGTAATACTCTGCGGTGGCACTTAAATAAATACTACAATTCAATTCAATTTCATTGAATAATTATGCTCGTACTTTTGTGCCGGCGCAAACACAATGTATTGTTTTAACCAGATTGTCAGTGAAAATAAACTTTTACGCAACTATTAGAGCAATTCTCTATAGAAACACGGGTATATTATATTACATAGTATATATACATATGTATATAAGATTGTACTCTCTAACGATATGGACGCCAAATTACCGTTTGCAATGCAAACACTTATTTTAACTTAAGACACAAGCTAAGCCAGAAAGTCTGTAAGTGAAAATACTAAGCAAAATGATTAACCAAATACATAGCGCTCCCGAGTAAACCAGAGGCGTCGTAAAAAAATTGTTCTTAAACTGCTAAGTTTTATTTTGTTCTTAAGATGAAATAGTAACGAGCCAACTTTTTCGAAACTTGAATGCTCTAACATAGTAACATAGACTGGATAAAATTAGTGTAAAGACTCCCCTTAATGAATGGTGTGGCGAAATACCACACTTAATCTCACTAAAAAATACCAGCCGCAAGTCATCATTATCGAGAAAGCACTAGCCAAGTAGTCCATGAGGTTAGTAATCGATTTTTTACTTAAAGTAAACTACGGGGTCCCAGAAAAATTATAAAATTGGTAAAATAATGGAAGAAGAAAATCTTGAAAATTTTTGTTGGGTTTTAAAACTATTTGGTCTTAAGGTACCGAGTGGACGGTGCCACGCCCATCGTAAAATTTTTACTCCGGCCCCTGTAAAACCGTATCATACCAGTCCAGCGGCAAATTTTAATGTTTCTGGCGCATTAAGTTATTGATTGATCGCGCTTCTGGTAGTTTTGAAGAGTACCGTTATGTGGGTAGTGAGCGGGGTTTTCATCCGATTTCATCCATTTTTACACTATCGGTAGGATAGGTTTCGGGTGAATTTGGTTGTTGTAGCTGAAGTGGTTTAGGAGATATGTACATTGGCCACGGTCAAAATTTAAAAAAATTTTACCAAGAGGTGCCCCTTGCCACTGTGATCCTCCGCACCAAATTAAAGCTTTATATCTTAATTTAGTGCTTAGTTATGGCACTTTATGTGTTTTCGTTTAATGGCGATTTGTGGGAATGGTAGTGGTCCAATTAAGCCCATCTACGAACTCGAATTTTGCGGAAAATAATTGTCGGATAGTAATTTGATATTAATTCTCGATTTTAACGTCCACTTCTATTCCAATATTAACTGCATACTTATAAAATATATACTCCGTAAAAGCTGCGGAGAATGTGCATAAAAAGTATACCACAAAGTATTCGAGGAAGCCTAAAATCCAAGTTTGTTCTCCACACGGCTTCTGGAAAATACAGTACATTTTTCTAGGCATTATTAAGGACAATAAATAATCTTATCGTGTAATTAAAAATATGCTTCTATCGGTATAGATGAAAATTCCAAGCAAGCTTTGATTATTGCTATATAAGAAGTTTATTACAATTTCTCCACATGACATGTAATAACAATTACCGTGGAAAGTTTAATCTTACAAGTTTTAAGCTATCTCTGCGTTGCTGACGACCGCAATAAGACTTTTTTGTTTAGCAAATATATGATCAGAGGTTCAATATTTATTTGACTCAACTTCACTTTTATCACTACATGTATATTTAAACCCACAACTCAGTGGAGAAAGTACTTTTTTCAACAACGGTTGCCACCTTCTATATTAATATCTTTATTATTATTGCGCCTCTGATTTAAGTATATGCCGAAATGCTCATAAACAGTCAATATGTACCTCTTATATTCTGTAATTACGTACCGAGGATTAGATAATACGTATAAATTCCATTTATTTCAATAGGGAAGCAATAAATACTACAATAAGGAAATTAAATTGTGTTGTTTCAGAATACCATTTGTATTAATCCGTAGGCACGTGTGGATAAACAGGGATATATGTTTTAACACAAGTATTTGTATGCGTGTATAATAATGGACCTTCCACCTTTACTACACGCCAACCCAGGGCAAAATATTTTTTTTTAGTTAATTGAAAACCCCAGTTCGTGTGGAATGGCAGTGTACACTTGTTGGTATTATCGTGCCAATTGGAAACACAGATTGAGTTGCAGTACTTTTACACATAATCTATCGAAAGCAAAATGGTAGAAAAATCTGCATTAGTGTAAATGATATAATATTTAGTTAAGAGTTGAGACTTACATAAATCGCTGAAATACTGACGTATGCTGCTCATAATTTCTACACTTTCGATAATCGGTACTGCACATTATTACAAGACGTTTAATCTTTATGTTTTAAATCCATTTTCAGTACCGTACTATATACATATGATGAGATAAGATATTAACATTTATGTATGGTCAATAGAGGCTGCTACTTCCAAATACCATCAGTTGGCGAGAATGATTCTATTTTCGATTTACTGGAGTCTTAAGAAAAGCTTTTTTGTCACAAAAATGCGTTCTGATTTTTGTCATTACTAGTCAAGATCAAAAAATCTTCCTTCCTACTGAAAATTATATTTCTATATTGACAATATTTTAAATCTCTCGTCTAACTCAAATATTACAATTCAACAACCACCTTACTTCAGCAAAGTCGGTCACAGTGCTTTCTTGACCCAAGATACATACGTCTAAAACGACTAGAAAAGAACTAAGTTCCAATGTGACCCAATATTTTATACTCCCCCTATTTCAAAGATCAAAGGCGACATACAGCAGAATGCTAGGACTAAAGACTCATCTTCCGCTGATCTTACCTTGTTAATTACCCTCGCCGTGTATGTTGTGTAGTCTTGTGACTTCAGTGAAGCGACCACGTTACCCGATGCAATCCATGAATCCTGGACTAAGGCCATGTCGTAGCCGCCCTTTTCTAAATTGAGAAGAAGCTCGGTGGAGGCGATCTTGCTTTTGTCGAGTTTCACTTGGAGTACCCTCAGCTCTTCGTTCTGGACTATCAGACCGCTGACTGAGTACTTTCTCCAACTCATGTAAGACAAGTGAAATAGAAATCCGAGATCCTTTTCTGCTTCACCCGTCTCCAACATGCTTTTGTTTCCGTCCGCGGAGTGATACTTCTTGAGGGGAAGAAACACGCTTCCGACGCCCAATGTCGTCTAAACATTAAGAACAACACATGAAAGTTTGATATTTGGAAGAAATTTCGGACAAAGATAAAAAGTGTGATCAGCGTGCTTTGGCTGAAATAACCTTAAGCATTGAACGTAATCACTTTTCCCATATTGCCACAGCTCGAACGGCATATCAAGCATGGAATACCTTGTTTTCGATATAAGACACATGTCTTACGCGAAGAGTGCAACTTTTAAAGCAATTAGTGCAGTGTAAGCTTAGTGACTACGTATCAGTGCAAGAATATGTTTCATATGCAAATAACTTTGATAAAATAAAAGTTTCGGGCAATCAAATTTGAAGACGTTCGAAAATAATCGCGGTTGATAGAAAGCCATAAAATCTAGGTGGATATTTAGAACCAAAATGAACAGAAATGGTGAGGTGACGCATAAGGCATAGTAATCAAAGGATATAATCAGAAAAAAGGTGCTGATTATAAAAAAACGTTTGCCCCTGTAAATCGATACACCTCATTACGTTCTTTATTGGCGTTAGCTGCACAGAACGATGTTGTAACCACCTTTCTCAATCCTGAGTTAAATGATGAAATATTATATATATGGTATAACCTGATGGTTTGATGAATATACTGGGCGTGTGTGGATGCTGTTGAAATCCCTATATGGAGTTAAACAGCCCATACGATTGTGGAACGAGAAATTTAACGAAGTAATGTAGACCAATGTGTTTATTACAAAGTAAAGACTAATTCGATAATATTTGTAGCTGCTTATGTTAACGATGTTCTGTAGTTTTTAAAAGAAGAGAAAAGTATGAAAACGTTAAAAGAACAACTTTCATCAGAATTTTACATGAAAGATCTTGGCAAAGTACTGAGGATACTTTGTAAGCGTCGGAATGGCCAGCAGCAATCCGGTTGCAACACCAATCGACTTAAATCAGAGTAATGAAATGTGTCTAACAGATGAAGCACAGCAACATTAAATGTATATGCAGGCTATTGGTTGCTTGTAATTCGCCACACAAATAATTCGACCTGACATCAGTTTTGCAGTTAATCTACTGAGTCGTTTCGTTCTATAAACGCAGCAAAAGCGTACTCGGTCGGTAGCGTTGGTAAACTGTGTAACGGTTACGTGGCGTTATCTAAAAGGTACCATTGACAGCGGTATTGGGTATAGCAGGGACGTAAATGATTTCACTGGATACTGTTACGCACATTGAGCTAGTAATCTTGATCAAAAATGATTTACCTTCGGACTATATATTGTATTTATGCTTCAGGGTGGTCGGATGTCCTGGTGAAGGTGCTTTGTTATCGACAGAGGTTGAATTCATGACTACGAGATCGTCCATTTAGGAAACAACTTGGTTAATACGCGTACGAACTGAATTGACATCGGTTACGGGAAAAGGTATGGTCCTTTACTATGACAATAAAAGTGCTATACTAGTGGCCCTAAATAACTTATATGCACCTGACACAGTACAAAGTGACTAACAAATATTAAAATTGTTATCTTTTGTCTTTTGGAATATAAATAAATTTAATCTTGCCGCTTTCTAAATGTTTCCGAATAGCATGAAACTATATAACAAAATTTATGTATGAAATGTAAAATAGAACAAAAAGTTAAGTTCATTCAGGAAAAGTGTTGAAGTAAAGAAAAAGCGACCCTTTATACAAATAAAAACTAAACTATGACGCCGTGGTCAATGACAATTTAAGCCACTAGAAGAAGCGATGGATAAATTGAAATTTATTGATTTCATAATTTTTATGACTTTCGCAATTGCTCAATAGCCTGCGTGTAAGCAAAAAATAGGGACTTATTTTACATTCTTCTCAATAGCGAAGAAATGGCAAAATGGTATCCAACAAACGTCTCACTGGCGCGATTTGCATCATTAGCAAAGGAGATTGGGTTCTTTTATGCATATTTCAATAAATCGTATTCTATTGCACTTACTCAATCATTCATTCAATAATAACACGCGCACACTGACTTTCTGATGCATCAACGGACCCTGATTTATCAGTAAATTCTAAATTGAATTTCCAATTGAATGCATTGCATTGCTTTGTGAATGGTTGGCCAATATGCAATTTCAGTCCATGAACTGGTACTCATACGTATATGTATTTGTACTTACATACGTTTTATGAAGAATAAATGGGCACAATATAAAATTCGCACTTCAAGGATTCAAAAAGTTTTTGTTTTCGAAAGCCACTTGAGCCACGTCGAGCAGCTACAATCGTAGCCGACAGCTAAATAGTTTTTTACTCGACTTACTCTCCTGCTCTCTGAGAGCACTCATCAGCAGCTCGATATAAGACACTGTGCTCTTAACGTACACTTGATTTTCGATACGATGAAGACTATCGCGTCGCAATGTAGAGAAATCAGACTATCTAGCTGATCAACGCATTGTATTGATCCGTTGTGCTTCTGAGCACCGTGGAGTTAAGCTGTCCGACAGTAGGATCACACGTTAAACACAACTCAACGTTGTCTAGCTCGAAATGTAGCGGTCGACAATATCACAATCGGGGTGTGATAGATACCGCGAATTGAATAGGGAAGTCAGACCTGTATGCAGACATAAAAATAAAGAGGCCAAAATACGTGAATATGGAGATCTTAAGAAGCTGTCAGCCAGCGGTAATGCTCGAAAACCCTAGAAAAAGTAAGGCGATCAACAGAAGATTGTCTGATGTCCAAAACTTACTGAATTCATGGAGAGAATACTTCTCTATTCTACTAAATTACAGTTAATCAGTGATCAGGAGATGGCGAACCCGATCCCGAAATCAAGGTGGAATAGATGTTCCATTGCCCGATCATGAAGAGGTTTGAATAGCAGTTACCCGCCTGAAGCACAACAAAACGGCAGGGATCAATGGATTACTGGCCGAGCTATTCAAATATGGCGACAAAAAACTGCCAAGGTACATGCATCAGCTTCATTACAGGATCGAATGAAAGCATGCCCGACGATTGGAACCTGAGTGTTTTCTGCCCAATCTTCAAAGAGGGAGTCATCACAATCTGCGCCAACCGAGGAATAAGCCTTCTATATAAAGCCCAATTGAGCATAGCGTGGCAAAGACCGAAACCCGCCGTTATAGTTAAACTGATTGGAGCTTATTAATGTGGATTTAGATCTGAAATATCCAGTATTGACAAGATATTCCTCATGCGCCAAATCTTTAAAATAAAAACCGTGAAGGAAAAGATCTTCGTCCATTTTTTTTAATTTTTATTACATAGTATAATCGATAAAGATAAAGATAAAAGATAAAGATAAAGATAAAGATAAAGATAAAGATAAAGATAAAGATAAGATAAAGATAAAGATAAAGATAAATGGATGAATTCCAGTATACTGCTAGGTGCTAGTGAGGCGATGTGATCCCTATTTAGAAACATGGATCCAAGGCCCTTAGTCCTGCGCCTAAGATTGCTGTGCAATCCATTAGCAGGTGTTCCGGAGTTTCGGGTTCCAAGTCGCAGAACCGGCAATTTGCACAAGAAGCTAGGCCCATGTTGAATAAGTGCTTCTTGAGTTTGCAATGGCCAGTGTATGTAGAAGGCGACCAGCAGCCTGACTTTATCTCTTGGGAGATTGATTATAAATTTACATTTTTTGAGGTTATAACCATTCATTAGCAACTTTGCGTACCGCAAGCCTGGAAGGTGTTGCCAATGTCTCTCTCTCTAGGATCTATTCCTTTATGGTGTGGGCACCTACCGCTATGAAAGGTTCCGGTCCTACCATGCTAGTGGATGCTACAGAGCGGGCAAGCTCATCGGCCAGTTCACTTCCTGCGATGCCTTTGTGACCAGGCACCCAAATAAGATGCACTTGGTTGCATTCTGCCAGATTATTCAGCCGGTCTATACACTCCTGCACCAATGCTATTTTACCTCGTACGACGTGATCGCCTTGAGTGCCGCTTGGCTATCGCTTAGTATAACTATACGTTCGTTGTGAAAGTTGCGTTGGGGGTTTGTCTCTACGTACCGACTTATAGTAAAGACTTCTGCTTGGAATATGCTCGGAAACTTACCCATAGGTATGGAGAGTTTTGTGCGTGGTCCCGCGACCCCTGCTCCAATTCCCTTCGACGTTTTCGAGCCGTCGGTATACCACCTGATCGAGCTATCCCTGAGTAGTAGCTCGAGAGCGGAGTTGTTGTTGTTGTTGTTGTTGTTAACGGTTAGCTAATCCCCGTTAGGATGGTAAGGGTTGTTTGTGTTGTCGTCGAGGTCATCTAACGGTAGGCCCAGGAAACGTGCTGTTTCGACGGGGTCGGACCAAAGGGAGGAAGGAGTTAGATGGGTAGGGTTTGTGGGGCATGCAAAGAGGTGGCCAGTGTCATGCGGGGACTCGTTGCATACAAGACATACATTGGGTATGTCAGGGTCGATTCTAGATAAGTAGGAGTTTAACCTGCTACAGTATCCAGAACGAAGTTGCGCTAGGGTCACTCGCGTTTCTCGCGGCAACTGGAGCTCTTCGTCTGCAATAGGTGGTGGTTTGACTCCAAGAACGCCATTCACGGGAAGGGAGTCGGTGAAGGTGTTGATGGCTCCACTGTGAATGGCGGTCAGTGCCCGTCGAAAGTTTGTTGCGTCCGAAGTTTGGTCGGCGTACTGTTCAATGTCATCGACATAGTCGAGGAATTACCTCTTGATGCTCCTGGGAGGCGGTTCTGCTCCAAGCAGATGGCTGCAAGGGTGATTCCTACGGAAGCAACCCTGCAGGAACTGTCTGGAGAGGAGTAGGTTATGCTCCTTTACCGGTAGCATACGCGTCTCACTGTAGAGGTGTTCAATGGGAGACATCAAGAGGCATCCCGTCGTGGTCCGGAGTGCTGTATTTTGACAGGTCTGGAGCTTCCTCATCTGCGTACCACTGCATCCAGGCGACCATATTGGTGCTGCATAGTTGAGGACCGGCCGGCCGATTGCCTTGTATGTTGCCAGCAACGTTTCTTTTCCCCATGTGCTGCCGGCTAGCGACTTGAGGATTCTGCGGCTCTGTACCTTGGCGATAATCGCGGTCGTATGGGGAGAGAAGGAGCGGAGTCGCTCCACTCGGCGTTGCTGCCGAGAGTGGTCTTGAACTTCTTAGGGAAGTTCACCTTCTTGTTAATGCTGTCCCTTGGAGAAGAGCCAGTGGTAGATGCCGCTTAGCTCTTCCATGCGTTGGGACGAGATCACTTTTCCTTTGCCAGTCCCCTCTGCTGTCATTTGAAGCAGAGTGTGCTTGGCGACTTGACCAATTACAAGTGCGCATAATTCCTGTCATACAGACGCATGCGAGCCCTTGCAGTTTCGATAGTTTGAGTGCTACCGTCGTCTGATCTGCTTTCGGTGCCCAAACCACCGCTCCGTAGGTGATAATTGGTCGCACTATCATACCCGTCATAGTGTTGGATTTACATTAGCACGACCACTGCCCAACTCCCGCTGCTCTTCTTAACATTGGATGTGGTTTTTGTGCCTTTACGCACCTTCAAGGCAGGGGAGGCACTGCTGCCTCTAACCCTGTTCTTCGCTAGTTTTTCGGCTACGTCAGGAGTTTTTCCCCTCCTGGAGGTGCCTAAGGTACCATTTAAGCTGGCACCACTCATACCCCTCCTACGGGGGTCATCGTTCCCACCCGGACTACTTAATGGTGGTAGAGGGGGCAGTTGTTTTTATAAAGGAACTCAAAGGTCTGCCGCGCCAGAGCCCCATGCCGCGGTAAGGCCACCGTTACTTCCCAATTCGGCCCGGTTTTGGGAAGGCTCCGTTAAAATACAGCCGAATTTTTCCTCCTGGCTGCAAACCATTCAATGGGCACTTACATTGAGTACTTACATTGAGTACTTACGTGAGCTGGGAAGAATATCGGCTTTACCCGATTTTTTGTGACTCATTTGGAAAAAGATTGATGTCGTTTCTCATACCCCTCTTTGCAATTTATCAATTGGAGCACAAAAATTGATATGTTGCTGCCGTGAGTGGAAAAGGAAAGAACACTTTTTTACTTTTGAATTTCAAAATTTGATTTTTTGGATAAATACAGGATTAAATCAATAACAAATATACATATCAAATAAGCGTAAAGAAAAATAAATGTCATATACATATTTTACTTTGTTGCATACACTTTGTAGGTGTCGAAAACGGTAATAGTTGTTTTCGGTTTGTTTATTTAGCGTTCGCTCTATGAATGACTATTTTTATAATATTACAACATGTTGCTACAGAGTGTAATAGTTTTGTTCACGTTACGGTTGTCCCGCGATTTCAAATAAGACTGATATGATTTATTAAAAAACACACTAATTGTTAAAAACCATTCAAATGACCTCCACTACGTCTTTTGCAGGAAGGAATTCGATGTACCCAATTTTCGAGTACCTTTTCCACTAAAGCGAGTAGTCTCGTCTTGTTGGAACCAGATGTTGTCAAGATCAACTTTTTCCAATTGCGGCTATATAGCAGTCACCGCCATTGACAGTAACGGTTTCACTAGCTTCATTTCAAAGGAGTACGGACCGATGATTCCACTACACAAAATACCACACCAAAATATCAATTTAGCTGAATGCAAGGTTATTCATAAATAATATCGTTATCGTTTTCAAGATGTTCCAAGGCAAAATCAGCAAATTCACACATTTGCGTTGGTCCAATGTCAAGACCAAGTATCCTCTAGGTAGCCAAAGAACATCCATTTGAAGGCAAGTCAAAATGAGGAAGCGAAACATCGCCTCCTCCGGATTGTGCGCTGAGTTAGGGACTCGTCGCGTAAAAAGTTACCCCAATGAAATGCAACCAACAATCTCGAATGAGAGACCCCACTTTTGATGACGACCATGATATAAAGGAGCGCAAATTCGGTGTGGGATTCGCGGTGGGAGAAAGACTCCGTCTTTTTATGAGTGCTCTGAGCGCACCTACGAGAGCTACCCTTGCTACGATGTCAAAATAGTGCTTGGCGACTTTAACGCCAGGGTGGGCAAAGAAGGTATCGTTGGCCCAACAGTCGGGAAATTCAGGCTCCATGAAGAAACATCCCCAAATGGGTTGAGGCTGATCGACTTCGCCGGGGCCCGTAATATGCTTATCTGTAGTATTAGATTCCAGAATAAAAAAATTCATGAAGCTACCCGTCTGTCTCGGGATCGAAATCCTCCAACTTGATCGATCATGTTGTGATAGATAGAAGACACATCTCCAGTATTTTAGACGTGCGCGCGCTCCGAGGTCCTAACATCGACTCGGATCACTATCTTGTTACGTCCAAGATACGCATCCACCTAACGGCAGCAAAAAACACACGTCATCAAACACAAGGAAGATTCGAGGTCGAGAAGCTGAAATCGCTACAGACAAAAGTACGGTTTTCACCACGACTTGTACTCCTGCTCTCTGAGAGCTCTTATCAGCGACTCTGTGTAAGGGAACTGTGAAACGGTTTGTTAGTACTGCTTTCCCCAGACTAGATAAGAAAGCAAAGCAAATGGGTCTAGTGGTGAACGAGGGCAAGACACGTCATCAAACACATGGAAGATTCGAGGTCGAGAAGCTGAAATCGCTACAGACAAAAGTACGGTTTTCACATCGACTTGTACTCCTGCTCTCTGAGAGCTCTTATCAGCGACTCTGTGTAAAGGAACTGTGAAACGGTTTGTTAGTACTGCTTTCCCCAGACTAGATAGAAAGCAAAGCAAATGGGTCTGGTGGTGAACGAGGGCAAGACACGCCAACAAACACAAGGAAGGTTCGAGGTCGAGAAACTGATATCGCTACAGACAAATGTACGGTTTTCAACTCGACTTGTACTCCTGCTCTCTGAGAGCTCTTATCAGCGACTCTGTGTAAGGGAATTGTGAAACGGTTTGTTAGTACTGCTTTCCCCAGACTAGATAAGAAAGCAAAGCAAATGAACGAGGGCAAAACGAAATATATCTTGTCATCAAACAAACAGTCGTTACACTCGCGACTTGGCACCCACGTCACTATGGTCAGTCATAACTTCGAAGTTGTAGATAATTTCTTCTATTTTGAAACCAGCATTAACACCAACAACAACATCAGCCTCGAAATCCAAAGCAGGATATCTCTTGCCAACAGGCGCTACTTCGGACTAAGTAGGCAATTGAGAAGTAAAGTCCTCTCTCGACGAACAAAAACCAAACTCTATAAGTCACTCATTATTCCCGTCCTCCTATATGGTGCAGAGGCATGGACGATGACAACATCTGCTGAGTCGACGTTGAGAGTTTTGGAGAGAAAAGATCTGCGAAAGATTTATAGTGCTTTGCGCGTTGACGACGGCGAATATCGTATTCGATGGAACGATGAGCTGTATGAGATATACGACGACATTGACATAGTTCCGCGAATTAGAATTATTCATTCGGAAAGAAGGGAATATCAACGGTGTTGAACCCAGAATTTGAAACTGCTCCGCATACCATAAGTGTGCCTGCATCGAAATTGCGCTTTAAAAAATATCGCGACTTTTTGTGTAAATCTCTCCGGTATCCATCTGGATTGTCAAGGTTGAACTTTTGCTTATCGGAAAAATTGACCTGGGATCAATAGTAACGTTTTTTTGTAAGTGTAAAACTGAGACGAAAGACTTAATGGTGTGGTTTCAAGAGAGGCGCTTACTGCCTTTGTTCATGTACAATATTAGCATTTCGTTTCACAGCAACCAAAATTGTTGAAGCAGATGCAGAAATTTGGTTCTCATTTTTCCGTATTGATATCGTTTTTTTTTGATAACTGTTTACAAATTTCTCTTTCCTGTCGCGTGTTTATAATTTTTTTCAATCAGAGTAAGTTCTCTGACCATAATTGTCTTTGTTATTCAGGTAATTACACACCACTATTACCAGCCTTTCCAAATTCCGAGCAATTGCGCAATTGGTCAAACCCTCACCATTCAAAGCGTCTAGCTATAGACCTTCTCTATATCGTTAAGTACGCTTTTGCGCGGCATTCTCCTATTAACTAGCACAGTTTAATAAAATTAATTTATAACTCTAAATTGCACTGATTGGTATAAGTGTCTTTATAGGAATGAAACAACCTACAATAGTAGGGAAAGTACCGTAGAAAAAATTTGTGGAGCTTTAAAATAAATAAAATGTGTATTTCGCAGAAATATAATACCTTTATAGCAATAAAACAAAGTGTCAGTGTCTTAAATTGGGCTGAATCGGACCAATTCATCCCTTTGCCCCATATGCATAATATGTACAGTCACCGAAATAAGTATAGTGTACAAAATAAAAAAAGGAATTTAGGGAAGTTTACAAGCTTTTTTTGAAAATGATTGCATGTAAGCAATTGCGACCTATTTGTTCATTGTTGATCAGAACTTATTAGTGGCACCGGTACTTTTGTAGTACCGTTACTTTTTATTTAATTTGAGCACTTGTACATTCAGAGCGAAATAATTATAGCGTACAAAAAGGAAAAGTATTCCGTATCGACAAGACGTTACATTTACTCTGTATTTTTAAGGATTTTTAAAGTGAGTTTGTTTTAAATAAATGATTGAAAAAATATTTATCCATCCTAACGAGCTTAATTTAATAACTAATTTAGAATGCCTCGCGGAACCCAGTCATCGCTTGTTGAGCGCTCTAAAATTCAAACGATGCGGAAGTGTGGAGCTGCAATAAGGGATATAGCTGAAATATTCCATCGCAACAAGAAAACAATACGTTCCGTTTTAAAAAATCCCGAAATTTATAGTGGAACAAAAAGAAATGGACGTCCTCCAAAGGTTGATGAATGGTTGAAACGGCAAATAAAGCATTTGGCATTCAGTAAAAACATTTCTCCAGCAAAAATTAGGCTTCAACTAAATCTTGAAGTGTCCACCCGTCGAGTTCAGTAGATTTTAAAAGAGAATAGTAACATCTAGTATGCCAAACGAGCGCCTAAGCCTAAGTTGCTACCTCGGCACAAAACTGCAAGGATGCAATATACCCAAAAGCATTAATTGTGGGACGACAAGTGGAAAAACGTGGTTTTTAGTGATGGAAAAAAATTAATTTAGATGGCCCCGACGGCAATGACAAATATTGAAGAGATATTCGACGACCACTATAAACAAGGCATTCGAGAAATTTCAAGGGGTAATCTCTTATGGTATGGGGGCTTTCGGATACAATGGTGTAACCCCAATTTGTTTTGTAACGTATAAAATAATCTATAAGTTATATTGAACTGTTGGACAATGCCTTAATAGATTTTTTCGAACGATTTTGTGAGGAACCCTGAATTTTTCAGCAAGATAACGCCGCGATACACAATGCAGCTGCAACAAAACGTTTCTTTATGGGGAGAAATATAGCATTAATTGACTGGTCCGCCCGACTTAATCCCCATGGAAAATCTCTGGGGATACTGTTGCAGCAAGTTTATTTCGGTGATACACAACTTGATACTGTTAGAGATCTAAGGAAGTGCATTGAAGCCGAATTGAAGAAAATATCCATTTCCACCATTCGCTCTCTAATTGAATCCATACCGAGGTGCATAAACACCGTTATGTTGGCTAACGGTAACCATATAAGTTATTAACACTTCGAATAGTTTTGATATAATATGAAATATTTGTTTGTACGCTATACTTTTTTTCGTACCAAGTAAATTAAATTTTTGAATTATTTTATTAATAAGTAGTAATTTTTGTTTTTAAATATTGTGTAAATAATCCTCGATGTTGATTCCATTAATAAATAACATAAAAAATAATCATATGAAATTAGAAGATGAATAAAACAGATTTTTAGCTTGTACACTATACTTATTTCGTGGACTGTATGTATAAATACTTTCCAACTCTCTTGTGACTTAATACTGTCTATATCAGACAATAGGCTAATTATCTTAATAAAACTGAGGCAGCGGGTTTTCCTCATAACAGCGGATCTTTGTGCCTAAAATGGATAAAATTGAGCGAAAACGAACATTCGGCTGACCTTTCTTCAAATGATTGCCGATAGTATGTGAGGTAATTTATGAAACCTAGGGAACATTTTTTAGTCTTTGGTATGTTAATTGTAAGCAGTCTTAGTTAAAATAGATAAAATCGCGTCAATACTACGCCCAACTCCCATTTACTACATATAATTATTTACGTTATTCTAACAAGTTTAATTCCGAATGTATTGGCCACTGAGTATTATTTATACTTACTTACATAAAATTGCTTCAAAATATAGTGGCGAGCATACCTGAGCATTGTCAAATGGTTCTGTCCCCAATATATTCCATAAAATGATTTCCGTCCCTCCACCTGTACTTACACCGTTCATGTTGGTCAAAATTTGTGATATTTTAAGAAAACTAAATAAACCATTGCTCTTAAAAATTATGTGGTACAGCGCTGAATTAGGAATTGGAATTGTTCTAGACCTTGGAGTAAACCTCATTTCCCTAATATACAGAATTTCGATTGTGTGGCTGACGTTTTCCACATTAACTCAAGATATTAAATTTAGCCTCTTCGGGCGAGTTAATGTACGAACAAAAATACAACAATAAAACTAAGTTTAATTCTCTCGCAACATATTTGAATATACATATATATTTGGTTTATTAGAACCAAAAAAAGATTAACCCTTCTTAAAAATATAATAGAAATACAGTTTCATTTCCAACGGAAAGAATTTCGTTAAAAAAGTGTGAATCTTGAGCTTTCTGTACTTTACACCAAACAATTTACCTTGTAATTGAAATAAAACTGAATGAAGGAATATATAACGACGGAAAAAATATTTTTGTGTTCATATATTGAATGAATATTTTATATTATTTTTCGGAATCATTTTCCGCCAAGCACATTGATTTCAATTAACTTTACCTCAGCACAATTTCATAAGATAGATACATACATTAAAATAATGAAGCCTTTTCGCAGAACGATAGAATCGGATAACGTAAACTGTACACCTAAGCCTGTTTTCAAAGAATTGACGCAATTTTTTTTAGACAACTTTGGAACTAATCATATACCAGCCGGTAAGTACACCAGTTTTTTCATTTCAAGATCTGTAATCAAAAGTAATCGGATGTTTAAAACACAATCTAGTCATTGTGACCTGTTTTGGTCCTACATATTTTATAAATGAACAATTAAAATATCTTGGGTTAACTACAAATATTTCAAGAATCCCGTATTCCCCATATCATCATCCAAAGACCGAAGACCTATGGTACTGAAAAGCTTTGCTTGACCTGGATGAAATATTTCACATAGGTTTCTTCATGCTATATAATGTATGGGAAGTTTTAAGGCGACGCCGATATGTGGGTTTAATATCATATTTTCGGTTTCTCTCAGCTGGTTCACAATACACATATTTTCTTTAGTAAATAACTGTTTTTTTTTTTAATTTTCAGGCTATGTGAAAGAAGATAGCTATGGTCCAAGAACGAATAAACAAGATTTCGCCGAACTATTTATAGTGTTTTACATACTTATAGTACTGGCTGTTTTATGTGTTTTCGTATTACTAATGATGTAAGTATTAAGTCATGAGTAGTCGTGAGTACTATTGAATGAGGTTATTACAATTGGGAGTGACAATTGATTGACATCGCTAATCGTTGTCGCTAATTTATGGTTTGTATCCCCTTGGTGATCGGATAGGTTTACCAAATGTAATCCATATTTATTTAACAATCTTACCGGACCATCGATTCACATATCTGAAGGAGCTCTATAGAATAATGCACTTTCATAGCCGGAATTTAAGGACCTAGGTACAGAAGGGTGGTTCAACAAGTTTTTAGCATATAAAAAAACACAAAAAATCGCTTAAGTGCCATTTTAATTATAAATATAATCTCCGGTTAGCTCAGTTCAATTAACCAAGGGATACTCCAACTTCATTAATAAGACTTTTTTTATCTTTATTTCGGCGTTGATCGATTGTAAGCGTTTATCCGAGTTCGACAATTTATAGGCGTATAATGCAAAACCTTAGGGGCACTATTTTTGTAAAGTTTTATTCAAACTTCATTGAAGTCGGGTTTGTATACTGTAAAAGAAAGAATTAAACCAACAAATTTGCTATATGGGTAGTTTTTTCCTACACCCACTTCCAAAGTGTATGATAGGAAAAAAATTAAATTGGTCAAATAGTTCCTGGATAGAGAACGTCACCTAAAGGTGATCGGCCCTACTCTCATTGTCCAATTTTATCACCTGCTCCCATAAAACCTTTCCCTACCATATACTTTTTGAAATTGAATGCTTGTGCCGAAATTATTCAGTGACTTGCTGCAGTTTTAGTACTTTTTACTTTTCAATATAATCGTTATATGCAGATTGGAAGGGATTATTATCTGACTTTATGTTACATATTTTCAGAGTGTATGAGGAAATCTTAAAGGGAATTCTGCTTGGTAAATATGGTGGAGTTAGCTTAATCAGTTTGTAAAATATGTACATTTAGCCACGGCCACCCACACTTTTAGCCCACAGATGTGGCTGGATAATGCCAAGGCATGCGATCTTCGTTTTGTATTTAAATTTAGTGCTTAATTAGGAAATTTTGTAGACTTTCGACTAATGGCATTTTGTTGGCGTGCCAATATTCCGAACCCCCTATGTCGGGGAATATGTTTCATCAAAATATGTCCATTTTAGTGAAGTTGCCGCTTTACGGACATTTCAACTCGTCTCGTCATACCGATCATTTATATACTATATATAACTCCATATCTTTCTCGATTAATTTTAGATGAAACAAACAAACGTTGGGTGAATAAATGTAATTATATAAGTATTTTAAAAAAAGAAATTATGCTTCTATTTGCAGGATTCTTTTCTTAGTATGGTACTACAAAAGATGTAATTGTGAATCAGAAACATGCAGGAGAATAAAATTATGGACAATCTTATTAACTTCACTATTACTGCTTTCGCTTATACTGTCGGCGTAAGTACTTGTAAAAATAATAAAGAAATATTCTAAGTATTTCACACTGCGCACTTTAACTTAGTCAATTAATGCAAAATGTAAGAGTAAAATGTGTAAGCGACATAAATTACAAAGTTTTATTGCTTTAACTGAAAAAATCCACTAAAATCGGTTGCATGGAAACCATAAAACCCTTCGCAAATATAAAATATCCCTTACAAGCAACGATATACTATAGTGATCCGGTATTAACCATTTCTTCAGAGACATCATTGTTTTAAGTCATAACCCATGCTAAATTTGGTGTTTGGAAAAGTTGTCCATGTCCAAAAGCTTGTCCATATCCTTCTTTATTCCGACCATTCAGTTTGTAAAACTTCTGTTCAGGGTAAAAGTTAAGTTATATGAACAGGCCACGCACAGACCATTTTTGCGATTTGCACTTAATTTTTTCTTTGTTTCATGCCCATCTATAGTTTCGGACTCTACACTGCCTTCAAAAATATTGCACATCTAAAGAAGGTATATGCAAAACCCGAAGATTCACAAGGTAATAAATTTGATAAGATCGGGACAGTCGTATCCGAAATCCTGGGTGACGATTTTGAAAACTTAAAGGACGATTCAATTCATAGCTGCTGGAATTCCGGTAAGCCGATAATTTTTTAAATTTTGCAATCAAATAGAACTGCTTTAAATACTTAAGTATGTAAGTATGTTCTGATGAACTTTCTACAATCACAATAGATGGTAGCTAAAAATAGTAAAACGTTCAACAATATAATTGATAACCGAACTATTTGTAATATAACTGCATACCTCATTCATCCATATTTGTGTATATACTTATATAATTTTAGATTTACTGAAAGATCTTTACCCTGCAACGACGAAATTGCAAAAAATATCAAAAGCTTTCGATAGGGTATACAAACCATATATAGAAAATTTCCTCACGCCGGCTTTTCTCAATACATTACTGTATGATGATGGTAAGCGTGCTAAAAATTATTAAAAAACCAACCACACTGACTAAATACAGGTAAACATGACTATTTAAAATGATCCTCTTTAGTTTACCGAATGTTTGCAAGAAACTTTTCTGCATATATGTCTGCGGGGAACCAAGGAATTCCCATTGTTCATGAAACTAAGGCCCTTCAATATGGCAGGCATTTATTTTCATTAGATGATGTAAGTATTTACAAACTAATAAATTAAGCCAAATTAAACCATACTTGTTATATTTTCTACTCTCGCAACATTTTGGTGATCGTTTCACCAAACGGTTGCTTGTAATACTCAAAATTATTTTTTGCTTGCAACTCTGAAAAAATGTTCTTGGACACCTTTTCTATTTTTTCTTGTAATCAGATAGAAAAAAACATATCTCGTTTCCAACTTTTTGCAGAGCCATGACTTTTCTACAAAACTAAAAGTTTTGCAATTGAATTCTTTTTTCACGCATTATAAAATCTATAAAAAAAAGTTTGCCCAAAAATAATCAAACTTCAAAAAATCATTAGAGATCATTCAATTTCCTTCAAACTCTATGAAACGAAATGATAAAAATATATAAACTGATCAGCAGATTTACAGTCTTATAGAAGATTGTACTAGCTCGATTAACTTCTGCAGCTCGAATTATTTTCTCCAAGATTAGGTGGAAGAAGTCACACGAAAGGAAGTCTGAAACCTCGTTTGATATCGAACGGCTCACAGAGGTCCTTTCCGATTCTGACGGAGCTTTGTGTATTGCTCAACGTCAGTTTACATATCCCTATTAGTTTTGTGGGATATTCAGACATCGCGTCATAAAGCGAGCTCCTTTCGTGCTATCAAAGGCAGCTTTGAAATCGACGAAAAGGTGGTGTGTGTCGATTCTATTCTCAAGGAGCTTTTCCAAGATTTGGCGCATGGTGAACATCCAGGTCTAAAGCCACACTGATCCAATCAGTTTGTTGACGGTAAATTTTAATCTTTCACACAATACGCTCGATAGAACCTTATATGCTATATTTAGGAGACTTATCACATGGTAGTTGGCGCAGATTGTGTGGTCTCCTTTTTTGTGGATAAGGCAGAGCACACTTAACATGCTTTTTTCTGATGCATGCTCCTTATCAGTTCTTCGCCGCCGTGTTTAAATAGCTCAGCCGGCAATCCATCGGCCCCCGCCCTTTGTTGTTCTTCAGACGGGTAATTGCTATTCGAACTTCTTCATGATCGGGCAATGGAACGCCTGCTTCATTGCCATCGATTGGGAAATCGGGTTCGCCTTCTCCTGGTGTTGTACTTTCACTGCCATTCAGCAGGCTGGAGAAGTATTCCCTACATAAGTAGAGGTAGACTGACTGTTTTCTTTCCGCTGAGTCACGGCACTCCTCATCGTATCAGCTGTTCTTTCGCATTTTCCGTAAACCAATGGTTTCGGTTGCAGCTATACGTAAGAAGCTTGAAATGCCGCCCGCATTTCTCTTATTCGAAGGTGTTGATAAGGGCTCTAAGAGAGCAGTAGTGCAAGCCGAGTAGAAAATCATTTAGCTGCAACAAGTTAGTGGATCGTTGACCAGGCAGTTTATAGCCGAGTAAATTTAATGCATCATTATTATTCGACGCTGTAGTATTAGCTCCTCAACCAATTTTTACTTTATGGTTTATCATACCGTTTTTTCTCCTCTTTCTAAACAGTGGGGGACCTTATACAATGCCTCGAATATGATTTCAGAACTCCTGCCTTACTACGCCAGAACTGCACAATCGAATAAGAGGATGTCACGTGTGTGTGACCATATTGAGGATTACTTTGATGAAATATGTAAGTGTACATATATACTTCTGTAAGTGTAAAAGAGTTGTGTCAATTCTTGAAGTGCGTCCACTGCTGAACTCTTTTTTTTTATCACAAACACATTTTTATGTACAAGGTGTGTTCCGAAGTAAACAGGACTTTTTGAATCTAGGGCCTCCTGGTGGCGCGGAACGTATTCACTTGATATGGCACCGTGCGACTTCTTCCTTTTCGGAAAAATGCATTTTTCCATAATGGGAAAGCGTTATGCAGACGTAGATGCCATTCAAAGGCATACTGGCGGTCATACCGGCCAACCAGCTAAAACACTCGTTCGACATGCTTTTGAACCGCGCAAAAAGCTATATTGAAGCAGAAGGTGACTATTTTGAATAAAATAAATTGATTTTGCCAAAAAAAACTATTGTTCTGTTTTTTTTTTTAAGTCCTGTTTACTTTGAAACGCACCTTGTATTTCGATGCATTAAAATTAGCCTAATATCTTCATTTTGTTTCCTGCACATCGGATCGAATCGAAATTAACAACCTCATCATTACTACTCGAAATTAAATACCTATGTAAAAGCGGTGGGCGTCAATCAACAAAGAAATTTTATAAACGAAAAAGTCAAAACACTCTTTCGGAAGAAAATGGCGGAACGTAATGCACCATACAAGTTTGGACACATTATATGTATTATAGCCATAGCGGTAAGTACCTTTCAATGCGATTTTCAAAATACCAGCAACAATGTATATTCATATGAACTGAACGGATTTCAGTATGATCCAACTAAAAATATAATCATTTTATATATTTATTATGTTAAGAGTCAAAATAATTAAGAAATAACAAGTAAGGAAGGCCAAGTTCGGGTGCAACCGAACATTTTATACTCTTGCAACTTGGAGAAATCAATGCCAGGGAAATACTTTATGGTGTGAAACGTCAAGCCAAGCAATTTTATATACACATGCATATACTATATATAACTCCTATACTAACAGATATGGAAATTGGGGTAGTGTCGACCAGATTTTATCCATTTTCTCCCAATACCACATACTATTAACATGTCACTTACTAAAAAAACTAACCATATAGAGTACAGTCTGCCGGATGTTCTAAACTCCTGATATTGGGGGGTAAGTCAAGTTTTCGCTCAAATACATCTATTGTAGGCATAAAGATACATTGTTATGAGTAAAACACGTTAGCTAATTTTCATTGAGATGACTCACATATTGGCCGATATATGCGGTACAAAGTCACTCGGAAGTTCGATTATCTTTATATTAGGTATATGGGGGCTAAGGAAACTATTGGTCCAATTCATCCCATTTTTGACATACGGACATACCATTGCCAGAGAGAGTAAACGGGGTTATCCTCCGATTTCATCCATTTTCACACTGTCGGTAGAAGTTCTTATAAAATTTGTTCTCAGCAAACCACGCCCATTTTTTCAAAAACACAGGTACCCTTGCTACTGCGATCCTCTGTATCAAATGACAGCTTTATATCTTAAATTAGTGCTTAGATATGGCATATTTTTGTTTTCGGTTAATGGCTATTTGTGGGCGTGGCAATGAACCGATTATGCCCATTTACGAACTCGAAATTTTTTTTGTTCTGAGAAACCCACATACCAAGTTTCATCGATATATCTCAATTTTTGCTTAAGTTACAGCTTGCACGGACGGATGTACGGACAGATAGACAGTCAACCGGATTTCAACTTTTCTCGTCATCCTGATCATTTATATTAGGTTGCAAAAATAACTACCTTCCGCATTTTTGTCTTTTGAATTTCGCTATTATGTATCCGCTGTATCTGGCAATATCTTTGAAAGGTCTTGACATAACCTACAAAACGACGCTATGCATGAATAATTTGGATTTTGCGTTCAACAGTTATGGACGTGTAAACACGGAGTTCACTAACGCCGAAATTCGCGCTATTTTAAAGTTTTCTTACGTTAAAGGTAAATCCGCTAGAGGGGGATATTATAAAGTTGTAGTCTAGGTGGAAACAGATTATCGAACGAAAAGGCGCATATGTGAACTAAATCCGATCACTGTAACACTTTTTATAAAGCATTGAATAAAGTGCAAAAAAGCGGAAGGGAGATATTTTACAACCTAATATATGTATATATAACCCTACATCTATCTCGATTAGTTTTAGGTGATACGTAGAACCGTTATGTTAATTACAAGATGCGTTCCAAAGTAAACAGGACTTTAAAAAACAGAAAGCAGAACAATTGGTATTTTCGGCAAGACCAATTTATTTTATTCAAAATAGTCACCTTCTGCTTCAATACACCTTTTTGCGCGGTCCAAAAGAATGTCGAACGATTGCAAGTCTTTTGAATGGCCTCTACGTCTGCATAACGCTTTCCTTTTATGAAAAAATGCATTGTGCCGAAAAGGAAGAAGTCGCACGGTGCCATATCATGTACGGGGAGTAGGTATTGGTTAAAATGTGATTTTTGGTCATATAATCGGTCAAAAGCGTCGATCGATGAGACGGCGCACTATCGTGAAACAAACGCCAACTTTCATCTTCGCGATATTCGAGACGAACACGTCAAACGCTTCCAAAACTCCAAGGTACAATACCCCATTAACGTTTTGGGCGGGTGGAACAAATCCCTTAGAATCATAAAAACAAATCAGCAATTTCCGGTGATCACGCATTTTGATTGGCCCACATGTTGATCGTCATTTATGTCCTCACGACCAATTTGAAAACGTTGAAACCACTCGTGCTCGTTTCGGTAAAAGTTTTACCAATTTCAAAACAAAATTTAATGTTGGCTCTTTGTTCGAAGCTCATTTTCGCACCGATAACAAAAACATACTGACACTTAAAACGTAATAACTTCACTTTCAATCAATGAAATGTCATGAAACTGGACAATCGATAAAGATAGCAGATTTCTAAGCACCAGTCGACATATAGATGGCGTCACCAGGGGGGCTAAACATCACCAACAATGTCAACCTCGGGATCCAGCGCAGGATAACTCTTGGCAATAGCTGCTACATACTTCGGACTGAGTAGGCATTTGAGAAATAAAGAAGAAGGAGAAAAAATTAAATATATACATATTTGAAGTGTGATAATGTAAGACAATTAGTTTAGTAGATTTATTTAATAAGTTATGAAGCTAAAGATGATAATTTTTGTAATGTTAAGATTTAATTTTATTATCCTTATTATTAATAAAAATTATAATAACCGTTATGTGAACAAAAATCTAATACTCTGTAGTGACTGGTTGCAAGATTATAAAGAAAATACATACAGTGGACCAATAAAGTTTACATACACCCAGTCCTATTAAGGGGGGGGGGGGTAAGGTTTGTTTCGTCGAAAAAAGACCTTTTTTAGCTTGCACGGACGGACAGACAGACATCCGGATTTCAACTCTACTCGTCTCCCTGATCACTTTGGTATATATAACCCTATATCTAACTCTTTTAGTTTTAGGACTTACAAACAACCGTTATGTGAACAAAACTATAATACTCTCCTTAGCAATTTAGTTGCGAGAGTATAAAAACTCGACGTCATTCGAGAGCTATATATATGTAGAATATTTTTAAAAAATTTCAAAACGATCGACGCAGTAGTTTTGTTTGTAGGCTGGTCACCGACTTTAAAAATGACATATTTGGGAAAATCGATTTAAAGGCAAGGGCATTTAAAGAAGGCGCGCAAACCTAAGTTAGAGGTACCGTTATTTAACCTGCTGTAACTTCGTTAGTTTTTCTTCGAATGACCTAAAACTTTAACACAATATTCTTGAAATGTTGATCGTTCTGAAAAAATAAAAACAAAAAAAATGGAATTGTCACCACAGAATTGATTCATTTTTAAACAAATAAACGTGTCGTAATTTAATAGAACTAGGTGTATGTATACTTTATTGGTCACTGTAGGTCTAAACAAGAACATGAGTACAAAACTCAAAAAAGAATCAAGCGAGGAAGATCTAATTCTGGTATAACCGAACATTTCATACTCTTATAACTGGCAAGGATTGAAGCCAGGGAAGAACTTCTGGTACATAAGGCTTATTAGTTAAAGGGGGTCTAAGGCGAGTTTTACCTAATTTTATTCATTCTAAGCATGCATGCATGCACCGTTATAAGAAAAACTAGCTATCTCAATTTTATTAAGGGTTTGTTTTCAATTATAAGACCGAAAAAGCGAATTTTCCATAGTTTTTCTGAGAATACCTTATTTATTGTACACAATTATGGTATCTTTTACCCGTATTTTAAAGCTTAGGAACGTGTTTTCAATAAAAACGCTGCATCAGTTTTTTTAATAAAACAAAAATGGTTTGAGATATCGTTGAAATGATTTATTCGTGTGAAAGTACATTCGATTCCATTATGTATGCAACTCGATTTCTTCTGCTTAGTCACTGCGGGCACGTTTACACAAGTCCAGAAGATGAACTGAATTTTCGTCGGTTTTCAAGCATGCTTCGGCCGATACTGCTACAGGAACTAGTTCAACGGCGCCAAATCGCACGACCGGGGCGGCCAATTGATTGCGCTATTTCGTGAGATAACAGATTCGCCAAACTTGGTTTTCAATAAACCAATTGTGACATTCGCTATGTGGCTTGTGGCGCTGTCCTGTTGGAACCACATATTGTTTACGACCATATAATCCAGTTCGGTGAAAAAATATTCGGTTATTATAAAGTGGTAGCGATTTCCATTCACATTAACGTACCGATCTTGATCATCGCGGAAGAAGTACGGTCCAATGACGCTTCCGGCCCATAAACCGCATCAAGCCGTAATTTTTTCGGGATACAATGGTGGATGATGGAGTCATATGTAGAAGTTAAAGCAAGTGAGGAAAGTTCTCTGATCGCCATTCAATTGGGAGTGTTCAGAAATGATTCTCTTACATTTGACTCAAGCAACTCACAACTTCCGGTCTTTGACCAAGTATTCTCTGAGTAGCGAAAAATATCCGTTTGAAGGCGAGCTAGAGTGAGAAAGCGAAGCATCCCCTGCATAGGGTTGTTCGCTGCGTTTGGGACCCGCCATGTAAAAAAAAACAGCCCCAATGAAAAGGAAAAAACAGCCTCGAATGAGAGACCCCCCCTTTTGATGACGACCATGGCAAACGAAATAAGGACTATGATTTGAGGTCACACACCTGGAATGTCCGGTCCCTTAATTGGGAAGGTGCCGCTGCCCAGCTGGTAGATGTCCTCGTAAAGATAAAGGCTGACATCATCGCCGTCCAAGAAATGCGATGGACGGGACAAGGACAGAGACGAGTAGGTCCTTGTGGCATTTACTACAGTGGCCATATAAAGGAGCGCAAGTTTGGTGTAGGATTCGTGGTGGGAGAGAGACTGCGGCGCCGACTACTATCATTCACTCCGGAGAATGAACGTCTAGCCACAATCCGCATCAAAGCGAGGTTCTTCAACATATCGCTGATTTGCACCCACGTCCCGACGGAAGAGAAGAACGATGTGACCAAAGATGCCTTTTATGAGTGCTTGGAGCGCACTTATGAGAGCTGCCCCCACCACGATGTCAAAATCGTGCTTGGCGACTTCAACGCCAGGGTGGGTAAAGAAGGTATCTTTGGCACTACGGTCGGTAAATTCAGCCTCCACGAGGAAACATCCCCAAATGGGTTGAGGCTGATCGACTTCGCCGGGGCCCGAAATATGGTTATCTGTAGTACTAGATTCCAGCATAAGAAGATACATCAAGCTACCTGGCTGTCTCCGGATCGAAAAACCACCAACCAGATCGATCATGTTGTGATAGACGGAAGACACGTCTCCAGTGTTTTAGATGTGCGTGCGCTCCGAGGTCCTAACATCGACTCGGACCACTATATTGTTGCAGCCAAAATTCGCACCCGCCTCTGTGCAGCAAAAAACGCACGCCAACAAACACAGGGAAGGTTCGACGTCGAGAAGCTGCAATCACAACAGACAGCCGAACGTTTTTCTACTCGGCTTGCACTCCTGCTCTCTGAGAGCACTCATCAACAATTCGGTATAAGGGAACTGTGGGACGGCATTTCAAACTCCTTACGTACAGCTGCAACCGAAACCATTGGTTTTCGGAAAGTGCAAAAGAACAGCTGGTACGACGAGGAGTGCCGTGTTGCAGCGGAGAGAAAACAGGCTGCCTACCTCGCAACGTTACGATCGACCACAACACGTGCGGGATGGGATAGATACCGAGTGTTGAAGACGGAAGCGAAACGCATTTGTAGACAGAAGAAGAAGAAAGAGGCCGAAATGCGTGAGTACGAACAGCTCGATAAGCTGGCCGACAGGGGTAATGCTCGAAAATTCTACGAAAAGATGCGGCGGCTTACAGAAGGTTTCAAGACCGAAGCATACCCTTGTAGAACCCCCAAAGGTGCTTTACTGACTGATGCCCAAAGCATATTAAATTATGGAGGGAACACTTCTGCAGCCTGCTGAATGGCAGTGAAAGCAGAACACAAATAGATGGAGAACCCGATTTCCTAATCGATGACGATGGAGCAGACGTTCCATTACCCGACCATGAAGAAGTTCGAATAGCAATCACCCGCCTGAAGAACAACAAAGCGGCAGGGGCCGATGGATTGCCGGCCGAGCTATTCAAACACGGCGGCGAAGAACTGATAAGGAGCATGCATCAGTTTCTTTGTAAAATATGGTCGGACGAAAGCATGCCCAACGACTGGAATTTAAGTGTGCTATGCCCAATCCATAAAAAAGGAGACCCCACAATCTGCGCCAACTACCGTGGGATTAGCCTCCTCAACATCGCATATAAGGTTCTATCGAGCGTATTGTGTGAAAGATTAAAGCCCACCGTCAACAAGCTGATTGGACCTTATCAGTGTGGCTTCAGACCTGGTAAATCAACAACCGACCAGATAATAACCATGCGCCAAATCTTGGAAAAGACCCGTGAAAGGAGAATCGACACACTTCGTTGATTTTAAAGCTGCTTTTGACAGCACGAAAAGGAGCTGCCTTTATGCCGCGATGTCTGAATTTGGTATCCCCGCAAAACTGATACGGCTGTGTAAACTGACGTTGAGCGGCACCAAAAGCTCCGTCAGGATCGGGAAGAACCTCTCCGAGCCGTTCGATACCAAACGAGGTTTCAGACAAGCCGACTCACTATTATGCGACTTTTTCAATCTGCTGCTGGAGAAAATAGTTCGAGCTGCAGAACTTAATCGAGCAGGTACAACCTTTTATAAGAGTGTACATCTGCTGGCGTATGCTGATGATATTGATATCATCGGCCTCAACACCCGCGCCGTTAGTTCTGCTTTCTCCAGACTGAACAAGGAAGCAACGCAAATGGGTCTGGCAGTGAACGAGGGCAAGACGAAACATCTCCTGTCATCAAACAAACAGTCGTCGCACTCGCGACTTGGCTCTCACGTCACTGTTGACAGTCATTACTTTGAAGTTGTAGATAATTTCGTCCATTTAGGAACCAGCATTAACACCACCAACAATGTCAGCCTGGAAATCCAACGCAGGATTACTCTTGCCAACAGGTGCTACTTCGGACTGAGTAGGCAATTGGAAAGTAAAGTCCTCTCTCGACGAACAAAAACCTAACTCTATAAGTCGCTCATAATTCCCGTCCTGCTATATGGTGCAGAGACTTGGACGATGACAACAACCGATGAGTCGACGTAACGAGTTTTCAAGAGAAAGGTTCTGCGAAAGATTTATGGTTCTTTGCGCATTGGCCGCATTCGTTATAACGATGAGCTGCATGAGATATACGACGACATTGACATTGTTCGGCGAATTAAAATTATTCATTCGGAAAGAAGGGAATATCAACGGTGTTGAACCCAGAATTTGAAGTGTTTGGAAAATTCATACTAAACATAATTTCAAAGATTGTTAAATATAGTTGTTTAAGCTTTTCATTGGGTTTTTTTTTACGTGGCGGGTCCCAAACCCAGCGCACAACCCTATGCAGGGGATGTTTCGTCTTCTCACTTTAGCTCGCCTTCAAACGGATGTTCTTAGGCTACCCAGAGGATACTTGGTCAAAGACCGGAAGTCGTGAGCTGCTTGAGTCATATGTAAAAGAATCGTTTCTGGCCACTCACAAGTGAATGGCGATCAGAGAACTTGGTTTGACGCTGGATGCAAAGTTAAAGTGGACGGAGCATATACTATACAAAGAAAAGTTGCAGAACTAAAACTAAAATACAACAAAATAAATGGTTTAATCGGCAAGAAATCACCCTTAACAACTTCAAATAAAATTTTAGGCTAAAATCAAAGGTTAAAGCCCATTTGGACATACGGAATTCAACTATGGAGATGCGCTGCACCGTTATACTTCGAAATGGTGCAAAGATTCCAAAATAAAGTTTTGCGAAAAATTGTAAAAGCCCCGTAGTACATATGTACGAAATTCAGATCTACATCATGATCTTCACATAAAAATGGTTCGGGAAGTCATTCGCGAAACGGCATCGAAACATGCCACAAGGTTGCAAAACCACGTAAACGCTGTAGCCCGACAACTAGGAGATACTAGAAATAGCAGGCACAGATTGAAAAGAACAACGTTTCATGACCTTCTAAGCAAATATTATAATATTTAGTTTTTAGTACAAAGTTTAGTTTTGGAAAAAACTTCTTAATTGAGCTTTTATTGTTTTACCTTATATGTTACGAAAAATATTGCTTGTTGGTACATTTGTCACTAGTTGCAATTCGAATGAAATGTTAAAACATATCTTGTTACGTTTCGATAAAAAAAAAAAATAAATCAACAGGTACTCAGATGGAGTTTTTTCCATTTTTTTTTATTTTTTTTATTAACAAAATAACCGCGATTTTTTTAGCTAAAATCCAAGTGCTGCAAAAAATAGAAAAAAAACTCTTTCTGATTACCTCGAGAAATACATCACCTTTCAAACGCATATCAATTTCAATTCAATTTATTTAGATTCACCACCACAGGCTTATTTATTAATATTTTTCATTGAAATTTTTTTTCTAATATACTTTAAAAGTTGTACAATAATATGTCATTAAATTCAATCAAATTATATGTATTACTCATGTCGCCGCAAAAAAAAACACAAATATATCCTTTTTTTGCCCTTAAAACCTTACCCCCCCTTAATGTGTTTCGTTGTGCAAAATTTTGATTCTGCATCTGAATTTAAGGTTAAGTACTAATTGTAATTTTTCCGTTTTCGATTAATGGCGTTTTGTGCGAAGGAACTTATGTACCAAGTGTTGAAGGACGGTCAATTCATTTCGCTATTCTTGATCATCTTCAAATTCCTATCATTAAATAAATTGAATTATAATTTGTTTATAGAGACACGGAGCTCCATCTAAGACTTTATATAATATGTGCGTTATTTCAATGAAAATTATAGAACTTGTTTTACTCATAACTGTGTATCTTTTTGCCTAAAATATATAAAATTTGGTGAAAACTTGGCTTAGCCCCATTATAACAAATATCAAGATTTTCAGACATGTGGAATTGGCAAAAATAGCTAAAATCTGGTCAATATTATATGTCAACCAGTGAATGAGTTAATATACCATATATACACATATGTATATATGTATATAAAATTGCATGGATTCTGATCCTCTGGTTAATATTTTGCCCTGGCTTTGAATCATGCAAGTTGCAAGAGTATAAACTGAAGATTTGTCAGCATCTGACAGAATTTTCCGGTTTTCAATTCTTTCAGAGAGTATAAATTGTTACTTAGTTGTTATTGTAATGTTCTAAAATTGTAGACTATTAAAAAGTGAATTTTTACAAGTAAGCGTTCTTATCTATTTGCAGGTGCTTGTCATTTATCTAATACTTCTATTATGCAGTTTGTGTTTGAAATTTAAAGCTATGATCAAACCTCTCATATTGTAGGTTTGAAGACTGACATGCAAACATAACTTCAAATTTTTTTTACAATTTTCAGCATTTTTATAATTCTTACATTGGTTTTCATTCTCATGGCTTTCGTTACATTTTTCCATTTCTTCTATGGAGTTATTGGTTATAATGGATTGTGCAAAGAAAATACAAGGTACATGATCTCGCGCTATGTTGGTGCAATTTATTATAATATATATATAAAGTTCTCTATTCAGTATATTTCCACATTTCTTGTATCTTTATAGAACAAAAGCGGATAGTTTTATTTATATGATGCAAAAACAATGCACGGATAATCAGAACGTATACATTTTATTGACAGACAATCATTGGATAAAAGGTTTGTCTGAATGGAGTACCATTGATGAAGCTGAAATTTTAGAAGACTGCATGGACACTTGCTCCATTTTGGATCGGAAATTTATACATATTGTGCTTGACGCCGCTGAGGCTTATCCAAATAAAAATTTTTGTGAATATAAAGCATTTAACCAATCGTGGCTAGATCTCGTCATTAGCAAGCATGCTAATTATCAAAAGTAAGTAATTAAGAATGCTATCAATGTATTCGAGTATACTTTGAAACCGATAAAATCTGGATAACAACGCTATCTTTTCTAATATTTTTATTAACTATTGCACTTATAATTTAACTTCCTATTCACTTATTTTTGCATAAAGATCCTATGCAACTTTGAACAAATTCCCCTGGCAAGTTGTAACTCTCAAATGAAATTGGTATATTATGAGGATATTATCATATCTAATTCATTAAATGATTACTAATTACTAAGACCTTCTAATTTTGTACTAAAACTACATAATGGTTCACATTTCTGGAGAGATCTTCTCATATACTCAAAATATTGTTGTCATTTTATTAGTTGACTTCATGCCATACAAATCGCTCAGTATGTCAGATTCCTTAACAAAGCACATTATCGTGGGCATTAGATACACTATGGTTTGATGCTAAAACTAGATCAAAACCATAATTTAAGCTAATAAGCTGTCAAACAATTCAAATTTGTTTCCAATAGTCTGAAGTCTATGTTTTGATTGATCCAGATTGTGAGAGTATATCTTCCTTGCTTGGTTTTCACATACTAATCAATTTTGTTTCTGCTTCTGTTTATTCCATGGTATGACATCAGCATAAGTGACTTTAACAGAAACTATTTCTCTAAATTACGAAAAAATAGAACGTTATGCCTTTTGGATCTGGCAAAACATGGTACAGAAGTTTCAAAGCGACTGCCTCGAAAAGAATATCTACGATGTAGTAGTGGTTATAAAGCGGGTAAATATTTCACGGAATCGTTAAAACCGGCCTACGATGAAATAAATTCGTTGTGTAAAACTACTGTTGACTCTTGTAATGAATATGTTAAAGAAATATCAGGCATCGTTCAGAACGTAAATGCATTTAAAATAAATTCTGAGGACAAGCTTAAGCAGGAGCTTGGACCATGTGATGATATGCTTAGCTCTGCAACGACAAAACAGAAAGAATTCTGTAACTGTGAATCGTACATGTTGGTAAGTACACATCTACAATACAATTCTATATAGTATACTCGTAATTACCTAAATTTTACCTATTTTCGAAACAAACGGTACTGAAAATACCACACCCAGCTTACAGCATTAATCCAAAATCTATAAAATCCTTTAACTAAACACTAAATAATTTAGTACAAGACATCGCAGTAGCAAGGGGCACATGCGGATCAAAGATTTTGAAAAATAGGCATGGTTCAATGTACATACCAAACTACTACAGCTACAAAAACTAAATTTGCTTAGGAGAAATCCTTTAAGAACCACTATCGACTGTGTGAAAACGAATGCAATCGGATTATAACTCCGCTTTCTTCCAGTTTTAATAAAAATAACTATAACTAAATACTTTAGAGAGATTAAAATTTACAATCGGTATGGTAGAAGAGGCCTTTACAGGAGCCGGGGTCAAAATTGGATGATGGACGAGGCATCGCCCCCCTTTAGGTGAAATTACCAACTCCGAACTTACTCAACCAATTTCAACTAAATTCGGTACATAACACTATTCTGACTATTCCATGTTAATGGGCAAATATGGACGCAATCGGACTACAGTCACGTCTACTTCCCATGCACTCAATTTTAAACATCAGGCACCAACTAATATATTCGGATAAGATTTTTTTATTGAAATAGAGAGAGAGTGCTTTCCTAATAACAGTTTTTCTGCCTAAAATTGACAAAACCGGGCGAAAACTTGTCTTAGCCCCCATGTAACTGATATCTAGGATTTTGGAACATCTGACAGACTTTTAGAAACCGCTTACATGGTTATAGCCGAGTTCACAACAGCATTCCAGTCGTTTTTTTCTTTTCGCACGGTGACGCCAATTGGAAATTCCAAGCAAAGCCAGAAACTTCTCCACCCTGTCTTTTCAACAGAGTAGAGGTCTCTTTCTTTCTCTGCTAGCCCCGGCGGGTACTGCGTCATTATATCATTATATTTATAAACGAGGTGTGTTCAAAAAGTATTGCGAATTTTGTGTTTTTTCAAAAATTATTTATTTATTCATGAATATTTATTTTGTCCCCTTCAAAGTAAACCCCGTGAGATATTATAGACTTGTGCCAACGATTTTTCCAATCTTCGAAGCACTTGAAAAAATCATTTTTTTTTTATCTTCTTCAGCTCCTCCTTCCATGCCGTCTTTATCTCGTCAAGGGAAGCGTAACGTTGTCCTTTCATGGGCCTCTTCAGTTTAGAGAACAAGAAAAAGTCACAGGGGGCCAGATCTGGGGAATACGGTGGCTGCGGCATCATTAGTGTGTTGTTTTTGGGCAAAAAGTCGCTCACAAGCAACGATGTGTGAGCAGGGGTGTTATCGTTTGAATAGGTAAAAATCGAAGACGATCCAAAACACGTGCAAGCAAAGCAGCTGTCAACAATTAAATGAACATTCAAAATGGCCGAGCTTGTCGGCATAAGTGAGAGACATGAGTACCAACATAACGCCACAAAAAATTCGAAATTCGAATATACGTAACCCGCGAAAATTCAAAATTCGCGATACTTTTTGAACACACCTCGTATTTATAAAATTGTTTGAATATAAGTTTTTAATTATGAGAAACGGTCAAAACTCTAAAAATAAAATTCTGAAGTCAAAATTCCGGAATCAAAATTCTGGGTCGACAAAATTCTGGAAATCGCATTTCCGCAATTCCTTCGCATTTTTGGCTGCATTTCAAAATTCTGGTTTTTCATAATTCATGAATTTACGTTTTCCAGAATTAATTCTGAAAATTTTTTCCCCAAAATTTGAGCCAAATCGTGTATTTTATATAAATTTGCTTATACATACATAATAATATAACATAAACAAAACATAACCTCCAAAATAATTCCAAAATTCAAACATGTTTATCGGAAAGACAAAAAACAACATTATTAACAAATAAAGATCAAATAGATACTACATTAATGTCATGTTTGAAGCAATACGCTTTAAATACGCTAAGTGACTTAAGTCTAATCTTTTTTTCATTACTCTTGTAATTTGTCGTTTTTTTCCATGAATTTTCTGTTTATTTTTATTTTTTCGCCGTTTTTTACTTTTTGTACTTGTGTTTCAGCATAAATAAGCTCCCTTTGTAAGTCAGATATCAATTTGTACAGCGTCGCACGACTTTTTCCAACTATGACTTTAAGGCGGCTTCCACACTGTTTCGCGTTCTTGGAAAAACTTTCGATCTAGGGTCATCGAACACGAATCAAAATTTTGTTAAATATTTAAGCAGTGACTTTTTACCAAACACATATTTTTTTTCAAACCATTTTGAAAGTTTTTGCAAATCGCTGTCGTCAAATGAATTACGCAAACTTGTGTAATACTCTGAGATTTCGCTATGAGGAACCAGTGCTAAGTTTTTAAGCATTCGTACTTGGATTGAAAACTGCTCGCTGCTGCCATATTTGCGGCTTAGTCTGAAAATATTTAATAATCATTTTATCTTAAATGCAGGAAATTGCGGTTATGCAATACATTTACCCTTCTTTTTGAACTTTTCGCCAAATAATTTTCCCGAAGTGGAAGAGGCAACCACTCTGCCGCGCAAATGGGAAACACTCCCTTGCTGCAGAAATAATAGCCATTTCGAAATCACTAATTATACGCGTGGGATTCAGTTGGATACCATAGTTCAATGCGACGTTCTCCAACTCAACAAAAACAGAAATATACATTGACTTCGATTTTTTGGTCATAAGACAGAATACCAGCGGAACAATTTGCCCTTCTACTCTTCCGTGTATGCAAAATAGCTGCCTCATCATCGCTGGAACAACGTCAAATGTACCGTCCATAATCCAGCAGTCGCTCTCATTTAACAACTGCAACGAAGACTTTGTTCCAAATATAAGAATGCATTCGCCATCAGTAACTTTCTCACTTAAAATAAATAGTTGACCTTCCAAAACATAAAGTGATAAAGGAATGTCTATTTCTTCAACACAAGTTCGGTCTTTAAAACATTTCAAACTGTTCCGTTGTCTTCTAATTTTTAACTTAAGGGCATTTCTTGATGGCAGATAATCTCTAATATGTTTTTCTGTCATAGATACCGAACGCTGAATTATTTGGCTAGGCTGCAGAAAACTCGAGCAAGCCATATTTTTAACCAGATTATTTGTTTCTGCTACCGATTTTTTGTGCGCACATGGATCATGAGAATGTTCATTTCTTTTTTTTTCGTATATCATGTTCACAGCCATCAAATTGTGTGACAATACGCACGGTACATTTTTTTTTTAATTCGTTCAGAACAAGTCCAGTTAAATGTTTTCTTATTTTTTCGTTCCAAATAGAAGAAGTAGCCGTCGACGTTTAACGTGTCTTTTCCTTTATTGGACTTCACCACAGTTATATTTTCCATCATTTCACAAAAATATTTAGCACGTGTTTATTAATGAAATTGCAGTAACACATTGCTTAGTCAGTACCTGTATGCATATGTAGGTACATAGTAAACTAAATCATTATGGTAGTAGAAAAAAATAAATGAACAACAACAAACAAAGCAATAACAATAACAAATACAATCATGCGATTGTAAAAAACTACTTACTAGGCAATAAAACATATGATTACAGAATTTTGCCATTCAGAATTTTGCAATTTAGAATTTCGTTATCCAGAATATTGACTTCCATAACTTTGATTCCCGGTGTTCCGACTTCCGGAATTATGAATGCAGAATTTCCAAAAAAGCAGAATTTTTACCCCAACCCTTTAATTATACCTAAACAATGTCAAAAACTAATGCAATGAGGTCTTGCATTTCTCTGTCCCCAATATTTCCTATAGAATTATTTCGGACTTTAAACCGTTTAGATTTGTCAAAATATTTAACATTTTAATGAAATTAAATGGACACTTTTTCTTAAAAATGATTTGGGTATCAATATAAATTGGAAAAGTGTTTATCTAAACCTCATATCTCTAATATATTAATTTACGATTATTTCATTGACATGAACTCAACTATTAAATGTATCATCTTCGGTTTAGTTTATGTTAGATATATCTAATTTCCTTATGATTTTAACCCCTTGACGTATCAATTAGCGCAACAAAATTCGTTTGCATCTGTTCGCACACAACTTGCACTAAACAAACGAGGTTTGCATGTAATGAACGTAATAACACTACTTATTTTAGATTAGATATTGTGCACGGCATCAACTAATTTTATTCTTATCATTAGGAGAATCGAAAACATTTTTCAATTGAATTCGAACTAAAAAATAATCGGAAATCTCTTTGAGTGATTTTTACTCAAGATATAGATTTTAATACAAAGCTTTCAACCATATAAAACTATCAACAGACTAGTTTGAATAGTATACCCATACTCGTATTATATATCAACACTTAAAACTCATGCCATTATAAACAGATTCAAATGGATGTGTATTACTCAGTACAAAATCTAAATAACGGAATTTTACTTTTAAAATACCCAAGCATTGTCTTTTCCTTAATTAATTTAAATTCTCTTACTTAATATTTGTAGGAAATAATTAAAATTAAACATATATATTTTTAGAACGGTGTCTGGGTTGGCAGTATCTTATTCTTGTTGGGCACGCTTTTGACTCTCCTTCTATTGCCATGCTTACTATGTCTGTTCGTCAAATGTAGCGAAGATGATTGTATGTGCAAATATTATAAAGAAAGGTGAAAATGTAACACCGCAACAATGTTTCTTCATTTTTAAGTCGTTTTTATTTATCATTTATCTACTAATTGTAATCATCAAACTTAATTTTTTAGAAGAGATCAAGAAAGCGATGAAAGCGAGGAATTGGCACATTCAATAGTATTGCCAGAAATAACGCTACCAAAGCATGTAATCAACTCCCTACAGAAAGATCCGCGGGTTAACTACAAAGTTAAGAAAATTAATTAATCTGAAAGCATCCTAGTAATTCGTAAGTACATATACTCTTATTCACATACCTACTACGTTACACTGCTCAAATCTGTTAAAACATGTAGTACAACAAATTCAAAACGAATAATTTAGTATGAATTTGTAATCCCTATATTTATTAATTATTGTTTACAAACAGCACCGCCACTCGTTTCGGAGTTAATTATAATTGTATTAAGCATGGTAACTCTACCTGCTAATTTGACATTTCGCTATGTATGATTTTCTTTTCCTTTTATGTCAAACCTTTATGTCAAATAAAATTCGAAGATCGTTCTTTTTCTTCTTGGAAACTCGTCGTATAAGGACGTGACTACACAAACGCTCTACATATATGTATGTATGTATTTCTCCTTATTTCTTATCAAAATTGGCGCTTCGTTTGACCATTTTCGGCTCGCTATTTTTGAACTTTGCTATCTTGTCAAAAACTCCACATTGAAGTACTCCAACAAAGTTATCCAGTTGAATAAAAACCAAGAACGTCTATTTACATGTCGTCAAACTTAATTCTATTCCAAATGAATTTGTTAATGACAGCAGTATGTGCATCTCACCACTCTCTTAATTTTAGGCAAAAAATCGTTTGTTAAACATGTATATACGTATCACACTGTTCACAAAATGTTTGCATTGATACTTTTATCCCCAAAAATCTTGATTGTTTCTATTTTATGTTTTACTATAATCTTTATGGCTTAAGTACTTACTCTAGTGGCCACATAAAGGAGCGCAAATTCGGTGTGGGATTAGTGGTGGGAGAGAGACTCCATCGTCGAGTATTTGCATTCAGCACGTTTGGTGAACGTCTAGCCACAATCCGCATCAAAGCGAAGTACTTCAACATATCACGCCCCGACGGAAGAGAAAAACTATGTGATCAAAAATGCCTTCCATGAGCGCTTTGAGCGCACCTATGAGACCTGCCCCGCCACGATGTTAAATCGTGCTTCAACGATATTCTACACAATTTGCACTCCTGCTCTCGGAGAGCTCCCATCAACAACTCCGTATAAGGAAACTGTGGGTGGCATTTCAAGCAAAATCGATTTCCCAATCGATGACGATGGAATTTGCCATTGCCTGACCATGAAGAATTTCGAATATCAATTACCCGTCTGAAGAATAACAAAGTGACGGGGGCCGATGGATTGACTGATAACGAGCATGCATCAGCTTCTTTGCAGAATAAAGTCGGACGAAAGCATGTCCGACGATAGGAATTCAAGTGTGCTCTGCCCAATCCAAATAAAATAAGATCCCACAATCTGCGCCAACTACCGTGGGATAAGCCTCCCCAACATCACATATAAGGTTATATCAAGCGTATTGTGTGAAAGATTAAAGCCCACCGTCAACGAAATGTTTTAGACCTGGAAAATCAACAACTGACCAGATATTCACATGCGGCAAATCTTGAAAAGACCCGTGAAAGAGAAATCGACACACACCACCTCTTCGTCGCTTTCAAACCTGCTTTTGACAGCTCGAAAAGGAGCTGCCTTTATGCTGCAATGTCCGAAATTGATATCCCCGCAAAAATACTGTAAACTGACGTTGAGCAACACCAAAAGCTCCATCAGGATCGGGAAGGACCTCTAAGCAATTCGATACCAAACGAAGTTTCAGACAGGGCGACTCACTGTCATATATCCTGTCATCAAACAAACAGTCGTCGCACTCGCGTCTAGCCTCCCACGTCACTGTCGACAGTCATAACATCGAAGTCGTAGATAATTTCGTCCATCTTGGAACCAGCGTTAACTCCAAGAAGAACGTCATATTCAAAATCTAACGCACAATAACTCCTGCAAACAGGTGCTACTTCAGACTGAGTAGGCAATGGAGAAGTAAAGTCCTTCATCGTTATTCCCGTCCTGCTATATTGTGCAGAGGCATGGACGATGACAATATCTGATGTGTCGACGTCACGACTTTTCGAGAGAAAGGTTCTGTGGAAGATTTATGATCCTTTGCCATGGAACGATGAGCTGTATGAGATATACGCCGACATTGACATAGTTCAGCGAATCAAAAGACAGCGGCTACGCTGGCTAGGTCATGTCGTCCGAATGAACGAAAACACTCCGGCTCTGAAAGCATTCGACGCAGTACCCGCCGGGAGAAGCAGTGGTCCGTTGGAAGGACCAGGTGGAGAAGGAATTGGCTTCGCTTGGAATCTCTAATGGGCGCCACATTGCGAAAAGAAGAAACGACTAGCGTGCTTGGTAAAGTTCAGTGTTAATAGTCGAAATTTTACTTATCGAAAATATGGTGACAAACTTTAATGTTCTAAGAGTGTCAAGTAAATATGAGTATCAAGTTAAATTATATTCGCAATCATTTGAATGCATTTGAAAATAATTTAGATAATTATTATGGTGAGCAACAAAGAGAGAACTTGTTCCACTAGAACCTAGAAGTGATGGAAGAAAGGTATTAAGGATGATTGTTCCATTAACTCAGAGTACTGCTGTTCCTTATAAAGATATTATTAACTAGAAAATTATAAAGGAATAACTCATAAAAGACGTTTAATAAAGATATTATAAATAAATATATGCTATTTTGTTTCATGTTTTTTTATTTTAGTAAAACAAAATGAAAATAAATGTTTAAAAATTAAAAAAAAACAAGAAAAAGCGTTAACTTCGGTTGCACCGAAGCTAAATACCCTTCAAAGGTGCTTTTCTGTTAGTAACTATGTGTTCAGTTTGTATGGAAGCTATATGCTATAGAAATCCGTGCTGAACAATTTTTTTGGAGATTATGTTGTTACTTTAAGCAGTAATCCATGCCAAATTTTGTGAAGATACCACGTCAAATGCGAAAGTTTCCATACAAGCCCTTGATCCCGATCGTTCTATCAGCTATATGCTATAGTAGGCCGATCTGAACAATTTCTTCGGAGATTACATTGTTGCCTTAGGAAATAATCTTTACCAAATTTCGTGAATATATCTTGTCAAATGTGAAAGTTTTCCATACAAGAACTTGATTCCGATCGGTCAGTTTGTATGGCAGCTATATGTTATAGAGGCCCGATATCGGCAGTTCCGACAAATGAGCAGCTTCTTGAAGAGAAAATGACGCTTGCAAAATTTCAAAATGATATCTTAAAAACTGAGGGACTAGTTCGTATATATACAGACAGACGGACAAACAGACAAACGGGCATGGCTAAATCGACTCAGCTCAACATACTGATCATTTATATACATACTTTATAGGGTCACCGACCCTTCCTTCTGGGTGTTACAAACTTCGTGACAAACTTAATATACCCTGTTCAGGGTATAAAAATTTATACAAAACCGATCTTACTCTGAGGTAACAAAATCACTGTGGACCAGTAACATTAATAGCGTTCCTCATGGATGATTTTCATTAGCCATACTCATCGTCAGGCCGAAATTAATTAATATTACCGTTTAGAGATTTACTGACACCAAGTCCCACTGTTGAATCTTCTTCGGAAACCAGTGAGTTGTTTACTTCAGGATAATCACATCTCCATCAATGTATTCTTTAACCGACTTTTGATGAAGCAAAGCCCCAAATATATGTATGTAGAAAGCTCACGCAGTTATACATACTATATTTATAACTAGAGTACGTACTTTGTAGTGACAAGGTCGAATTGGGTTATAAAAAGGCTTTGCTTAAGTAACTGATTATACTCGTAGAAGAAAAATTCTTATGCAAAGTACTCTATGTACATACAGTTTGAGTGTTCTTTTCAATTATGTTTTACATGGTGCTGTCTGAAATGAATGAGCATTGAGAAAAAACAACATTTCATTACTTTCAGATAAAATTTTCACAATTTGGAATTTTCGGTCTATTAACAAATAAAATCAGTTATACTAATCTTATTATTACTGAATTTAAGACGCTTATAAATAAAGAAACATATAATCTTTCGAAGTCTCAAAAATTGTGCACTTTAAAATAAATTGAAGAATATTGCGAAATTTCTTAGGATCTTCAATTTTTTTTAACCGAAACACGTAAATTTCAAAGATATGCCTTCGGACACCCAGAATTGTTCACCGAAGCCGATATTTAAAGGGTTGACACAACTATTTTTGAACGGTTTCGGCACCAACAAATTACCAGATGGTAAGATTACATTAATTTTAAAGTTTTAACCTATTATGACTATTTTCAGGAACTACTTGTTGTTAGTATGTTAATTATCCAAGCATCTCAACCAACATACTCACTGATAAACTAGCGTCCGTAAAAGTGGAATTTGAAAACGCGGAATCTAGAGATTATATGAAATATGCAATGCGAAATATTTGTGCCGACAGTCATAGGCAAACTCATTTCCATATTTGGTGTTTTCATTGTTTCTCTAAGCCAAGTGTTAGTTTACTGCTACACTTCCATTTATGTAACGTGCTTCAAAGCTGTTCGACCTATGAGAAGTTCTGAAAGTGATGGCCTTAAGTGATTAAAAAATGATGAAAAAACGTCGCGTCGATTAACAAATAGGGGTTAATACTTACATATTACCTTTGAAATTAGTGGAAAGTGACATTGAACCCAAACCATTGAGTGAAATAGTGCGGTTTCAATTTCATTGTATACCAGATTTCTACCTACGCTCTTGGGGGAATATTTAGTATTGCAAGAACTGAATGGTTGGAAACAACATTTTGGAACAAAATAAAACCGACAAAATGCAGATACCCGCACTTTAGTGATTATTCTGTATTTTAAATATATAAAATTTAAAATCCCCTAAAAACAACTTACATGATTCATAATCGGATAAAAATAAGTGACATACATATACTTGCCACGAAAATCTTGTTTATAATATTTGCATTCAATATATTTGAACAACTTTACAAATTTCTCTAATCCATTTTCATATAAAAATTTACAAAATACTCTTAAATAGAACTTTTTTACGTGTTATATATTATATTATGTATATTTTGATATTACTTTATAGGATACGTGAAAAGAGATGAGTATGGTCCAAAAACAAAGAAACAAGACTTCACCGAATTATTCACTACGTTCTACATTCTTATAGTACTGGCTGTTTTATGTGCATTAGCGTTTTTACTAATGTAAGTAATCCGTTTCAAAGAAATAACTAAAGTAGTATTAGTAAGTTTTATAATCAAATCAAATCACCGCTTCCTGTCCAATAGTGTATAATGCTGGTTTTGTTTAATTGTTACATTTTTAATTTGAGATCAAACTTCTTTTCCGATATCGAAATGTACAAAATTAGTTCGTTCAAACTCCGATTACAATTAATTTTTTTTTTAGTATTTCATTAAGTGAATTATTATTCTGCAACGTTTATTCTTTACTTTCAGGATTGCTTTCTTAGTGTGGTATTGCAACCGAAACAAATATAAACCAGAGCAATGTAGATGCCCAAAAGTATGCGCATTATTGCTAACTTCACTGCTTCTGTTGTCCATCATATTATTAGCGTAAGTGTTAGAAAATTTTCAAATTTTCCTCTAAATAACCTTTTTAACCGACGCCATATTTTACGTCGTCAATAGGCTATTCCTTTTCAGTACGTTCAAAAACCTTTTACATCTGAAAAAATTATATAATAAGCCGAAGCGTGATTCAAGTACTAAAAATGCTGAAACAATGAAACGCGTAATCGAAATCCTTGACAACGATTTTGAAAAATTAAGAAATGATTCAATTAATGAATGCTGGAATACTCGTGAGTTAATATTTGAACAACAAAATATTTTAAAGTAATTTCGTTGCAAAGATTTTGTACCCGTATACTCGCATTTCTTCATCTTCTACTTTATTGAAGTAGACACCGCTTACGCGGTTTTAGCCGAGTTTATAACAGCGCCAGTAGTTTTTCTTTTCGCTGTTTGACTCAAATTGGCGATTCCAATCGGAGTTACTCAATCTCAGTTCAAACAGCCGTATTAATTTTGCGGGGATACCGTATTCAGTCATCGTGGCGTAAAGGCAGCTCATTTTCGTGCTGACGAAAGCAGCTTTGAAATCGACGAAGAGGCGGTGTATGTCGATTCTCCTTTCACGGGTCTTTTCCAATTATATGCCGCGTGATGAATTTCTGGTCAGTTGTTGATTTTCCGGGCCTGAAGTCAGACTGATAAGTTTGTTGTCGATGGGCTTTAAACTTTCACGCAGTACGGTCAATAGAACTTTATATGCGATGTTAAGGAGGCCTATCCCACTGTAGCCGGATTGGGCAGACTACATTTAAATTCCAATCGTAGAACATGCTTTCGTCCAACGATGTTCTACAAGGAAGCTGATGCATGCTCCTTATCAGATCTCGTCCAACATCCAACGATCCATCGGCCCTCGCACCTTTGTTGTTCTTCAGACGGGTAATTGTTTTTCTAACTTCTTCACGGTCGGACAATGGAATGTATGCTTTATCGTCATTGATTGAGGAATCGGGTTCACCATCTCCAGGTGTTATGCTTTCACTGTCATTCAGCATGCTAGAGAAGTGTTTCCTCCATAGTTTCAGTATGCTGTGGGCATCAGTCACTAGATCACCTCGGGGCGTTCTACGAGAATGCTCCGGTCTTGAAACCGGTTGTTAGTCGCCGCATCTTTTCTTAGAATTTTCGAACATCACCCCTATCGACCTGCTTGTCAAGCTCTTCTTACTAACGCATTTCTACCTCTGTGGACGATTGTAATGTTGCGAGGTAGGCATCGAACCAGCCGTTCTTTTGCATTTTCAGAAAACCAATGGTTTCTGTTGCATCTGTACGAAAGAAGCTGTGTGTAGTACAAGTCGAGTCGAAAATCGCTCAGCTGTCTATTGTGATTGACGTTGACGTGTGTTTTTTTGCTGCTCAAAGGCGGGTGCGCATATTTGTGTCATTGTGTCAGCAAGAAAGTGTTCCGTGTCAATGTCAGGACTTCGGAGCATACGCACGGGCGAAGTCATCAAAAACAAATCGAAATAAATAATAATTATAGAGTTATGTATGTATATTTAAGTAATCGGGATGAAGAGACGAGTTGAAATCGGGTTGACTGTCTATCCGTTCGCCTGGCTGTACAGTCTGTAACTTGAGTAAACATTGAGTTATCGCAATGAAACTTGGTACACATGTTCATTGATAAAAAAAGGTAGATAACTGTAATCGAGTCACTGCCACGCTTTCAAAATATCATTAAACGAAAACCTTTTACGTGCCATAACCAAGCACTTAAAAAGGATGTACAACTGTAATTGGCATAGGATGTCGCAGTAGCAATGGACACTTCTAATGTGTTCAATGTACATAACCCTTTAGCACCCCTACCGACACTATCAAAATTGAAGAAGTCGAATGATAAATCCGTCATAAACACAAAGTTTTGCACCCGAGATCAAAGAAGAGGACTTCATGAAGCAGCAATTTGACCATGGACGGTTGTACGTATCACCAAAAACACTTCGAGATATATATAGGGTTAGATACATATACATGATCAGGATGACGAGAAAAGTTTTAATCCGGGTGACCATCTGTCCATGGGTCCGTCCATGCAAGCTGTAACTGGAGTAAAACTTGAGATATCTCGATATACTTGGTGTGTGGGTTCCTTGGTACAAAACAAATTTCGTGTTCGCAGATAGGCGTAATCGGATAACTGATACGCCCACAAATTGCCATTAACCGAAAACTTGGCGTGGCTCCGTCCTCTAACAAGTTTAATGTACATATCTCCTAAACCACTTATGCTACAATGCGGGAGATATATAATTAAAATTAAGGGATACTCTTTCACTTATAATGGTATGCCTGTATGTCAAAAATTAGTTGAATCAGTCCAAACTTCCAAATATAAAGATTTTCGAAGTTTGGTGTGACTTCGTACCACTTATATTGGCCAATATGTGAGTTATCCCTATGAAAATAAGAGAGCGTGTTTTATTCATAACAGTATATCTTTGTGCCTAAAATAGGCAAGTTTAAACGAAAACTTGGCCTAGCCCTTATATAGTATAATTAATATCAGGAATTGTGAACATCCGGCTGACTTTACTCCTTATAGTATTTCGCTGGCTTTCATTCTTACAAGTTGCAAGAGTATAAAATGTTTGGTTGCACCCTTACTTGTTTTATAATAATTTTGGCTGACGTGAGCTTAAATATAGCGATGAAACTAAGTCGAAGCTTATGGCTTTCAATATAAGTGAAGAGGTACCAAAAGTAATTGTAATTTACTAACGGTTTCATCGAATAATGGGTATACACCCGAGAAAGTATCGGGAATTCATCATCAAAATTTATTTGATCGCCTTCAAAGTAACATCCATTTGAAGCGATTTGGCCCACAAAGTCGGAAGTTTATGACAAATATCGTCTCGTAAGCGCCTCATAACATCAAGATAATACTCTTTGTTGACAGTTTGGCCAGTTGGAACGTATTCATAGTGGGCGACTACACGAATATCGAAGAAAATAATGAGTCTTCCTTCACTTTCGATTGGCTTTGGCGTGGTTTTTTGGACTTTGGCGCACCTTTTGTCCCATGTCTCGTCACCAGTGATCATGCGTTCCATGAAGGTGGGATCTGAATTGGCTCGGTCCAGCATGTCTGCAGCTACCTGCTCTCGATACCTTTTTTGAAGGTATTTAGAGAACTGATGGAATTGAACACAAGTAAAGCTGAAAATTTTGATATACCAGGATTTACTCCAATTAAACAACTGAGTAAAGATAGCACGGAAACAAACAACAGTAATAAACGGAGCATTCTAATATATGCAAAGCATAGTATTGCAAGCTCTATAGATTATTTGATTGGTCATTTTCAAACATGGACACTTCCCATGTTAATGCAATTACTTATGAGCCAATACACAACTTTCATGACAATATTTGTGTCTCTATTTTCAACCAAAGTTTTCCGACTTAGTGCAAACATAATAAAATAAAATTTACTAATTTTTAAAGACTTTAATTAAGAACATTTACATTATATAAATAATTAAATAGGCCATACATAGTGTAATTTGTTGGGTTTCCCTTTTTCTTGATTGGGTAGAGCAACTTAAATTCCAACCGTTGGGCATGCTTTCGTCCGACCATATTTTTCAAAGAAACTGATGCATGCTCCTTATCAGTTCTTCGCCGCAGTAGCTCGGCCGGCTATCCATTGGCCCCGCTGCTTTGTTGTTCTTCAGACGGGTAATGGCTATTCGAACTTCTTCATAGTCGGGCAATGGAACGCCTGCTGCATTGTCATCGATTGGGGAATCGTGTTCGCCTTCTGCTGGCGTTGTACTTTCACTGCCATTCATCAGGCTGGAGAAGTGTTCCCTCCATAACTTTAGTATGCTCTTGGCATCGGTACCCACAATCTGCGCCAACTACCGTGGGATAAGCCTCCTCAACATCGCGTATAAGGTTCTATCGAGCGTATTGTGTGAAAGATTAAAGCCCACCGTCAACAAACTGATTGGACCTTATCAGTGTGGCTTTAAACCTGGCAAATCAACAACCGACCAGATATTCTCTATGCACCAAATCGTGGAAAAGACCCATGAAAGGAGAATCGACACACACTAACTCTTCGTCGATTTCAAAGCTGCTTTCGACAGCACGAAAAGGAGCTGCCTTAATGCCGCGATGTCTGAATTTGGTATCCCCGCAAAACTAATACGGCTGTATAAACTGACGTTGAGCAACACCAAAAGCTCCGTCAGGATCGGGAAGGACCTCTCCGACCCATTCGATACCAAACGAGGTTTCAGACAAGGCGACTCTCTTTCGTGTGACTTTTTCAACCTACTTCTGGAGAAAATAATTCGAGCTGCAGAACTCAATCGAGAAGGTACAGTCTTTTATAAGAGTGTACAGCTGCTGGCGTATGTCGATGAAATAGATATCATCGGCCTCGAACACCCGCAACGTTAGATCTGCTTTCTCCAGACTGGACAAGGAAGCAAAGCAAAGACGAAATATCTCCTGTCATCAAACAAATAGTCGTCGCACTCGCGACTTGGCGCTCACGTCACTGTTGACAGTCATAACTTCGAAGTAGAAAATTTCGTCTATTTAGGATCTAGGATCAACACCAACAACAACGTCAGCCTCGAAATCCAACGCAGAATATCTTTTACCAACAGGTGCTACTTCGGACTTAGTAGAGAATTGAGAAATAAAGTCGGACGAACAAAAACCAAACGCTATAAGTCACTCAGAATTCCGGTCCTATTATATGGTACAGAGGCTTGGACGATAACAACAACTGATGAGTCGACGTTGCGAGTTTTCGAGAGAAAAGTTCTGCAAAGGATTTAAGGTCCTTTACGCGTTGCCCACGGCGAATATCATTTGATAGAACGATGAGCTGTATGTGTTATACGACGACATTGACATAGTTCAGCGAATTAAGAGACAGCGGCTACGCTGGCTAAGTCATGTTGTCCGAGACTGGAAGTTCTGGAAATTTCGATATGAAGGATGCACCTTGCTCTGAGCAACCAATTGTTGAAAAAGTCGATGAAATTATGGAAAATATTGGTCTTAACCAGGACCGTCACGTAAGCAGCCATGACATCGCTAAGGAACTTAATATTCATCATCAAACGGTTTTGAGCTATTTAAAAAAGCTCGATGTTTGGGTACCACATGAATTGTATGTGAAATATTTAATACACCGAATTATTATAACATCTGCGATTCTTTGCTGAAACGAAATGAAATCGAACCATTTCTGAAGCGAACAGTAACAGAAGATAAAAATTGAATCAAATACGACAATAATGTGTGAAAAAGATCATGGTCCAAGCATGACAATTGATGCCTCGAAAGGTTATGTCGAATGTTTGTTGAGATTGGAAAGGAATCATCCACTATGGACTGCTCCAACCTGGTCGAACGATTGATTCTATATTTTGCTGTCAACAACTGATGAGATTGAAGCAAGCAATCGAAAAAAAAACGGTCAGAACTGATCAACAACAGAAAGAGCTTCGTCTTCCATCCGTACAACTAGATGTAGACTCAGTTTCGGTCAATGCAGAACTCCCTTAATGGAGTAAAGTTGGCTTCAAGAGAAGCCTATGAAAATTATTTGTCGCAATTCTTAGACGAGAAACCAGAAAAGTTTTGCTCTGATGAAAAATGTCTAGCGGAAAATGGCAAAAAGTGGTGTATAATAATATTGAAGTAATAAATAACTTTTTTATACACTGACAAAAAACGATTTCTTTTCATATTCCTCAATACAGCTGTTATGCAATTTCTCATATATTTTTTTGGTATAAAAGTGGTGCAATTATTTTCATTGTGAATGTAAATAACTGAAGCAACACTTGCCATTTCAAATTATTTTTTATTATTTCGCTTTTTTAGTATTATCGCTAGTTGGCGCTGAAAGCGAGGAGTTCTAGTTTTATTCGTCGCATCGGGTCATACTATACCTTTTAGGAAAGCTCATTTCACGCGCTAACACGTATTTGATTGATTGTCGTTTCTTTTAAGTCGTTCGTGAGTTATAGCGTCGCAAGCATGGAGCAAAATAAAGAGAAAATACGGCATATTTTACAGTACTACTACGATAAAGGCAAAAATGCTTCCCAAGCCGCCAATAAAATTTGTGCAGTTTATGGACCCGACACAGTTTCCATTTCCACCGCACAATGATGGTTTCAACGTTTTCGTTCTGGTGTAGAGGTGGTCGAAGATGCGCCACGCTCCGGAAGGCCTGTCCTCGAAAATTGCGATAAAATCGCTGAATTGGTCAAAAGAGACCGGCATACGAGTAGTAGCAGCCGTAGCATCGGTCAAGAGCTGGGCATGAGTCATCAAAAATTCATTTCAATTTCAATAAAAAAAAACTTCAATAAAAATACCGCAAGACTAATATATAAAAATCTCATACGCGTATACCATTTTCTTTGCACGTCCTCACTTGTTTTTCTTTTTAAATTATGGCTGTTGCCTTGCTTGCTTTAGCAGATAATCTAATATGTAGATATGTTTATCTTTATATTTATAGCATCGTTGACAGATCTTTACCCTGAAACTACAAAAGCGAGGAAAAGTTCAATCGCCAACCGCAAAATATTCGAAGATTTTATAGAAACGTTCGTCGAACCAATTTTCGACGATACTTTACTATATGATGATAGTAAGTGCACTGCAACTTACTTGTATATACTGTATACCTACACTAACATAATATTTTTTTCTTAAAGTATTTCGAATGTTTTCACGAAATTTTAGTGCCTTTTATGGTGTAAGTGCCATGGGAGCCAAGTATATTCTAAATAATAATGCTAATCAGTACAAAAATGCAATATTCTCATTAGACGACGTAAGTACATATTTTTTTAAGATTGATGTTTATTGTATAAATGAAATTAAAAAAAAAAAACGTTTTTGTATTTTCTATTATTTAGCTAACATTGGTAACCTTTTTTTTATTAAATTGTAATCCCTACTAATAAATTGTTTTTTAATTGCTCGACAAGCATGGTAGCTTCGATAACACTGGTAGACATATAATTTGTGACATGAAAATCCTTAGGTGTTTCTAATGCAGTTTGATACCCTGAAGTCACATCTGAAAACATAATTTTTCTATCACCCTCCGATATTCTGTAACCTGCGGCTTTAGTTTTACAATACATAAAATTTCATTATATCTCATCATCTCATATTTTCATACGAGCAGAGATTTATAGGGTTTAGACCGGTTCTGCCTGCTTGTTTGAAGTAAACAGCGTATTTTAGGATAATTTTATTTTACAAAATTTATCAGTAGACTAACGGTGTCCGAATCGGTTACGTGTTCTACGTTTGGATAGCAAAACGTTTTTGAGTTCACTTTCTTTTACGTTTTTGAAATTACTGTGTTTAAGATTTTTAGGGACAATGCCTAGGCAGTGCGAAAATAGTGCCAACAGTTTTCATTACGTGTGCGGAGAACTAACTTTTAAATCGCAAAAACGTAATTTTACTTCAGTTGTGCTAAACGCTTACGAACTGTATTATGGTGTTAAAGTTTGGGACCAAGACAAAACATGGGCTCTTCATATCTGTTGTAAAACTTGTGCAACATTGTTAACAGTTTGGTTAAAAGGTGCAAATCGTAAAATGCTCTTTGCAGTGCCAATGGTTTGGAGAGAACCAGAAAACCATGTTACAGACTGCTATTTTTGCCTCACGAATATTAAAGGTACTGGAATATACATAGAAGTCTAAACATATGGTTATGTACTGTAATTTACCATTAGCTTTAAGACCTGTTAAACATAGTGAACAACTTCCTATTCCGAAAGCATCAGAATCTTGGAGTCTCGATGAAGAACTAGAGTCGACTAGCTCTATCACTTGAAGATGTTACAGAAACCGGAAAGGAAATGACAACCGATCTTTTATTTGATTTGCCAGGATGTTCAACAGTGCCGCATCTAATTTCACAGCGTGAACTTAAAGACTTAGTTCGCGATCTAAGCCATTCAAAATCGCAGTCCGAACTTTTAGCATCCAGACTAAAAGATTGGAACCTTCTACAAAGTGATGTAAATATAACTTTTTACCGAAAAAAGCAGAAAGACGGGTCTGTTCCACTTACCACTTACGTAGTTTTTCCGCCTTTCTTTTCACTACATTTTCGCAAATGTTGGAGTGGTTCGGCTACCTGACACTTAGAGAGTATTGCATAGTTCATTTATATGTTGGTATGATGGTTTCACACATTTCTTAGAAGGAATTACCATTAGTGTGGTTGATAATTTGTTTGTTTAGTATACCCGCTTTTAATATTTTCAAGACCAAATAATTAACGCGAGTTTCCTAATCTTTGGGAAAATATTAAAAACGCGTAATTTTTTTATTCCATCATTTTTTCTGAAATTAATTAGTTACAATTCTTGTTTTCATCACAAAAAGCTTTCAAATTTGGTTTTAACAATAAGTAAAATTAAAAATTTTATTAAAACAAATTAGAATATTCCATTTTGATTATATTTCATCTACCACTTCAAACATCATACTTCACTTCTTTTCCTTGATACATTTCCTGCCATTATTAAAAATTATAAGAACGTTACACTCAAAACTTCAAACCCGCAAGCAAAGAAGAATTTTGCGATCAGTTGACGCTAGAATAACCAACACAAGCATAACGTGCACACAGTCACGTTGGACAACACTGCTCTAAACTTAGTTTAAAGGCGGTATTGGTTCATAACGGTAACAAATATCCATCTGTGTCGTTAGCTCATGCGGTTCATATGAAAGACACATATGAGAATATAAGAGTTCTTTAGAGTATGGTTGGGCAATATGTGGAAACCTAAAAGTAATAGCACTTCTTCTTGGAATGCAACTAGGATATACGAAATATCGTTGCTTCCTTTGGGAATGTGACAGCCGTGCGAGAGACTGTCATTATGTACAGAAGCAGTGGTACTGGCCAGGCACTCACTCCGGGACAAAAAAAAGTTACAAGTGAACCTGTAGTTAATCCCAAAAGGGTATTACTACCACCTTTGCATATTAAATTGATTTTAATGAAGAATTTTGTTAAGGCAATGGACAGAAATGGAAGAGAGTTCTTGTACCTAAAACAAAAACTTCCAAGCGTCAGTGAAGCAAAAATTAAGGAGGGCATATTTGTGGATCCGCAAATAAGAGAACAAATGAAAGCTAAAACATTTGAGGAAATGCTCAATGAAACTGAAATACGACCCTGGTGTGCCTTTAATAGTATTATTAAACATTTTCTTGGAAATGTGAAAGCTAACAGTTACAAAGAACTTGTGACTGAACTACTTACTGCCTTAAAATTCATTTTCTGGACTCCCATCTGCATTTTTTCCCCGTAAATTTAGGGGTCGTAAGTGACGAACATGGGGAACGGTCTCATCAAGACATTTCTGCCACGGCGAAATGGTACCAAGGCAAGTGGAGTGACAGTTTGCTTGCCGATTACTGCTGGACATTGTTTTTTGGATACTCCAAACATCGGCAGTAACATTTTAAGGTACTCTTTGGTTAATAAAATAATATAACAATAATATATCTATCTCCGCTCTTTTTTTTTAACAAAAATTCTCATAGCAAAAAACTATAAGCGATAGAAGAAATCTATAGCTATTTTCTGCGTTTGTGGCAGTTGTTAAATAATAAACACTTTGTTCTGTTCATGTCACAAAAAACATGTGGATTTTTGTTTACCAGTGTAATTGGGCGGCTGATGAGCCAGTGTAGAATCTGTAAATTCTCTTCGAGAGTTAAGAAACAAAATTAAGACAAGACATCGTAAAGCTATTAATATACGTACATATGTACATCTCAACATTCTATAGTTTCACTCGCTTCATGTTTACTTCAACTACTATAGTTAACACTTCTATCTGAATAGTGGGAAGGACTATATAATTCAGCAATCGCAATCAAGGACTTGATGAATTTTTACAAAGATTCCGCGTCTTCAGAATTACGAAGGTCACGAGTCTGCTATCAAGTTAGTAAATACTTTAATAAGTTAGGTAAGTATATATGAATGTATACTTAGGGGGGAGCTTGATTTAGAAACTTCAGAAAATCGATTTTTTTGAGGATATCTTTAGGAGGGAAAGAATTAATTGATTAAAACGAAATTTCGGGGGTTTATAGTTATATATTTAAACATCACTATCACATTGTTTGAATACAAAATCTTTTATATTCTGCTTTTGGGAAGCAATTGCTCGATGCATCTCGCAAGTGCATTTGCCGGACGGCGGGCAGGATGCAGGTCGCAATTTCTATCTGAAACAAAAAATTTAAATTCATATTTTTTAATAACATATCTTCTAGTTCCACTTTATGTTGTTTAAAAATATGTTCAAACATAACTTTTCTTATTTTTTTTTTAGTTTAAATAGAAGATAATTTAATGCCAAAGATAATAAATTTTGCCCCAATTCGATCCGACGTTTAGTTTTTTTTCTGTCTTGTCCGCCCTTTGGGGACATATTCTTAGGCATTATTTAAAGAAATTTAAGTAAAAAAAAGTTAATTTTTGAAGCTTCTAAGTCAGGCTCCCCCCTTAAGCACTGAATGAGTACGTTACACATCATACGATTATGATAAAATGTCATCAACGCTAACCTAGATGCCCCCTGTTTGGATATGAACACGAAAATTACAATTCTTGCAATTCGGGGAATATTAGGGGTGGAAAATTGTTATACTGTACAGAGGTCTGCATTCGAAGTGTAACCAACTTCAAACCGTTCACGCAGCTGTCGCACTGGAATCAGATGTTTATAAATTTGCTGAATGACAGTTCGGAGTATTGTGTACAAAAGTGTTTTGCCAAATGTGAACGCAAAAAAAGTGATAAGCGATGGAATTAAAACGTAATAGTGTGATTGCTTTATATTTAGATGGAAAATCACAGCCAGCAATTGTTCGTAACCTCAAACACCTTAATATGAATAAAGGTTTTGTTTATCGCAACATTGCTCGTTACAATAATACTGGTAGCATCGCATAACGCCATGGAGGTGGTCATCAAAAGACTGCAACGTCACGTCAGATGGTTCGGAAAGTGAAAAAGCGACTTGAGCGAAATCTACGACGAAGTGCAATAAAATGGCTAAAGAACTGAAAATATCAGACCGTAGCATCCGAAATTGAAAAATGAACTCAAGGTCAAGCATTACAAATTCCAAAAGGCCCTTGATCCCACACCGAAGCAGCAACAAGTAAGACTTGAGAGAGCGAAGCAGTTGCTGCGCTTGGCCGAAAGCGGTCAATTTCCGAACATTGTGTTTTCTGACAAAAAAATTTTCCAATTGAGCAATTCGTAAACTCTCAAAACGATAGGGTCGTTCGTACGAGAATCTAAGTCATCGGTTGGCCGCTAGCACCACCCACTAGCAGCACCCGCCACTAATAATGGCTTGGGCCGCTGTCACAGCAGATGGGCGCTCTCCAATTGTTTTCATCGAGCCTGGCGTCAAAGTAAATGCGACATATTATCGGGAAAGTGTTCTGGAGGCTGGAGGATGGGGTCATGTGTAGAAGTTCACGCAAGTGAGGAAAGTTCTCTGATCGCCATTCACTTGGGAGTGGCCAGAAACGATTCTTTTACATATGGCTCAAGCAGCTCACGACTTCCGGTCTTTGGCCAAGTATCCTCTGGGTAGCCTAAGAACATCCGTTTTAAGGCGAGCTAAAGTGAGCCCTACATAGGGTTTTGCGCTACGTTTGGGACCCGCCACGTAAAAAAAAAACACCCAATGAAAACTTCGGCTATAATCGCGTAAGCGGTGTCTACGCCAATTAAGAAGATTAAGTTCTGGAGGCTGCTTTGAAGCCGTGGGCAAACAAACATTTCGGGCGCGAACCATGGACGTTTCAACAAGACTCACAAAGCGCGGGTGAACCAAAAATGGCTGACAACAACGTTCCGAACTTCATTAAGACCACACAAAAGCTCTCGAATTCAGCAGATGCGAATCCAATGGATTATTCTCTCTGGGCCATTTTGGAGAACAAGGTCCGAAATAAAAAATACACCAGTCTCGAGATGCTGAAGAAATCCATTGTCCGTGAGTGGGCCAAAATACCGGCAAGTCACATTCGGGCAGCTTGCGATTCGTTTTTTTGTCCGTCTCAAGGCCATAGTTAAGGCAAAAGGTGGTCATGTCGAGCAAAAGTGAATTGGTCCTGAATTTATGATCACTCATTTTGTACTTTAAATAAAAATAATTTTCCAAATCGAATTCATGGCTTTTTTAATTGGTTCGAGTGCCGGACACTGTATATTATAAGGTGATTACAATTATATTTTGTATCTTTTTTGAACCTTTATTATTATATGGTATATTTGCTGATATCCGCAATATACCTAAATAATTTTTATTGCCGAATCGCAAAATCTTAATTGGTTCTATCGATATTTTTTGCACTTCGACCGAGATTTTCTCAAAATTCATTATATTAAAAAATGATTTCATTCATTTTTTGGTATAAAACTACATTATGATATCAAAAGGTGTATATGAAAGATATTTAACATAAACATTTTTGTGAGCAAAAAAAGTCGGGAAGAGTGAGAGGCATGGATATATTTTTAAGGCATATTAAGGGTTTTTCGATATTAAGTCAAATCGAGGAACAACAAGTAAGGAAAGACTATGTGGGGGTGTAAACTACCATTTTATACTCTTGCAACTTGCATGTATCAAACCCAGGGAAATACAGTAAAATGTAAAACGACAAAATGAGGATCGGAATATAAGTAATTTTATATATGCATATGTAAATATACTATATTACTGCCGGCAAAAGATAGTAAGACATTTTAATTCAACCTCGCACGGAAACCCATTAGTCGAAATATTTTTTTCTCGGTTGGTGTGATTGCCAGTGACATTTTTTTTTAGCTTGTCTTTCTGAAGCTCATAAAGTTTGTTCGGCAATTTTTACGATGAGTGAAATTATTCAACAAAGAAATTCCATTAAATTTTGTGTGCGGAATAAAATTTCTGGTTGCGACCTCGTCCAGTACGGCCATCAACTTATGATCAAAACGCCAATAAAAGAGAGGAATTGGTGCTTGAGATTCGGCGATTAACAGTCAGACATCTTACTGGCATCGTTGGAATTTCAGAAGGATCAGTGAGAACCAATTTGGAAGATCAAAGTGAAAGCACGATTTTGGCTATTCAGCAAACCACTCCGGGGAATTCGTTTTGAGTCAATTGAAGACATTAAACGAGAATCGCTACCCGCATTGAAAGCTATTCGGGAAATTTACTTTAATAAATCCCTCGAGGATTGGAAAAAACGTTGGCGCAAGTGTATTGGGGCAGTTTTGCGTTCCGGAACGGTTATATCGCTTCGACATTCACACACTTCGTCCAGTTCCTCGAAAAATTTCCACCGCCGGTTAGGCTTAAGTTCCTATTTTTGAACCACTACATATTACCCTAAAGTATAGGGTATATGTATAATATCCTGCAACACCACAAGCCATACAATCGAGCGCATTTTTTGCTCCAAAATCTAGCTTCATGGGCAGCTTTATTGTTAGCAAAAGGCTTTTGCTCTCGTGCGTTCACCTCTCGTCACTGTAAAAAAAGAATTTAAAACTATTTAAAATATTGTGAATAAAAAATGTAAAAATTTTCTTTTCATTCTTCTTTGGTCGCCATTAGAAAATTTAGCGATGCGGAGATTGCACTGTTTTGCACATTTATCGCGCAGAGTTCCCTTTAGAAATACGATACATTAGCAACGTTTTTACAATTGCGTTTAGGAACATGTGACATTGTTGGAATGGACCGTAGATATAATATTGGAAAGATTATGGTTTAATGACAAAAATATGGGAAATTTATATTCGAATTACTCCAACGTCCAAATGCAAAACACATTTATAATAATTTTCGTTATTCTAACAAAACATCTGTCGTATATCCCGGTCATTGTATGAGCTATTTGTGCATATTGCTTGACATACATGTGTTCCCGAGTATACCTGAGCAATGTCAATAGTAGGTGAAGTCAGTCCAGAAGGTTTCTGTCCAAATGTACCCTTTATAGTGGTAATTGACTTTCCACTTCTCTTTAAACCGCTTATGTAGGTTGGTCAAAATCTTATTTGAGGATGATTTTAATATATCTTCAAAAGCCTATCTCCCATGGAGCAGTGAGGTCCTCTACGCACAAAAATATTTTTTTATTGTTATAGTGCATTATAACTTAAAAAATAATAATAATTTCAACCAAACTGCCTACAACTCATGTCTTCACTAGTTGCTAAGTGATAAATCATTTGGTGGTAGCTGACCAGTACGCTTGAGACTATAGTTTTGAGGATCTTTCAAATAATTTGAGACTTTATCATGATGTCGGTTCACTGGCGCAGAAATTTATCCAATTTTCATGCTGGTTTTATGCATTCTAATTATACTAAAACGTTCCCCATTCCAAAGATCTGTACCACGTGGCATCCTTACTATGTAATTAAAATTAAAAGCAATTAGTTATGTTTCTACGCACTCCATTTCATACCTTTAACTTACCGCTTTTCCAATTTCTGGAGAAAGCAGAACTAACGGCGCGGTTGTTGAGGCCAATGATATCGATATCATCGGTGTACGCCAGCAGTTGTACACTCTTATAGAAGATGGTACCTTCCCTATTTAGTTCTGCAACTCGAAATATTTTCCCCAGCAGCAGATTGCAGAAATCGCTCGATAGGGAGTCGCTTTGTCTGAAACCTCGTTTGATATCGAACAACATAGCGGCATAGAAGCAGAACTTTTTCGTGCTGTCAAAAGTAATAGTCCTTATTACGTTTGCTGTGATCATCATCAAAAAGAGGATTTATCTTCCGAGGCTCTTTGTTCCTTTTCATTGGGAGCGTTTTTTACGGCAGAGGGATGGTTCGCCTTCTCCCTTTACCTCGCCTTCAAACGGATGTTCTTTGGCTACTACAGGCAATACTTGATCTAAGACCTGAAGTCGTAAGCTGCTTTAGCCATATGTAAAAGAATCGTTTCTGGCCACTCCCAATAAAATGGCAATAAAAGAACTTTCCTCACTTGCGTGAACTTCTACACATGACTCCATCCTCCATATGTGGTCTGTAGACTCGTCAGATCACAAGTAGATGAATTTTATTATCTATAAACTATAAAATGTCAATTTTAATTAACAGTACTACAAATGTAATGAATAGAAGAATGTTAAACGTTATACACAAAAATTATATGTGAACCAAAAACGAAGGTAACTTTCGCTGACGGCGAGTAATATATTGTTTCAGAACTAATTGAGTCTAAGACCCATCATATAAGTTAATAAGATACAAATTTGATTCTAATCCATTCACGATTCGCCGAACGATGAATGTTAAACTTTTTCAAAACATTTTATGATACTTATAAATAATGCTTGGCTAACACCTAAAGATATTTTTCCAACTCAGTTACACCCAAACTTAGCCCTTTCTTACGTGTTTAATATAAAGATCGCACAACATCTAAAGATATTTATTTAGATTTGATCTTTGCAAGATGCAAGAGTAATAAAATGTTTAGTTACATACTAGCTTAGCTCTTAGAAAAGGTTGCTCAACTAACATCATTAAGAAATTAAAATTTATTCGGTAATTAAGGATTAGAAAAGATATGTGATTAGTTCAAAAACGCGATTTATTTGATGTTCTCAAAATTTAATCTCAAAAATGGCATTATCGAATGATCGAATGAAGTTTCTAGGGAACACTCAACATATGTAAACGCGTGGAATGATTTAATGTCAGCCAATGACAATTTTTGTTCAAATGTTTACCAAAAGTCCAATTATAGATACATATATTCATTTGATAATAATAGTCTATACCATGCATTTAGACTTTTTTTGGATAAGCCAAACAATCATCAATCAATCGTTGAGGAAATGCGACACCTGCAATATTCATACAAAGTTTTATACCTACATACATTTTATACCTACATATGTATATTGCTTAATGCTTGGCTTATCTCCTGTAAAGTGAAAGGATGATGAGGATATAACGGTTATCATATATAATTCCGATTTGACTATGATCAGTTTTTAACTATTTTCATTCACTTATTAGAAGATAAGCATAGTTTCGGCTGAGTAAAGGCGGCGTTAGAATAGGTACTTGAACGTTGATGACGGATATGTATGCGAATGTACGGGCGTACATAATGTAGATGTATGCTACAATGAAAGCTTACGCAAGTAAAAATAAATGATCTGTTTTCATAACCGCCAAAAGCAAATGTCAATTAAAAACGTTGCCGTATGTAAAAGTTGAGAATTGGTCTACCCGATGCATCTCTGGTATAGTACGCATAGTTAATCTGTCGCTCTCGATATAAATGCACAGAATTAACTTAGCTGTGATTTGCCTACTTTGCCGCAACGAAATCAATCCATTCTGACACCGCCTTAATTTATAGGACTATTGATTAACCGAATTTCATTTGATATAGTTTTGGCCCGTACTACCCGATAATATTTTTAGAACACTATTATAATCATTGCGAGAGTATTTATGGTTCAAAACAATATTTTATACTTTATTATAAAATTAAATTCAATTAATAAATTTAATTTCTGTATATTTAAAAGCTTCTTATGCTAAAGTGCAAAAGGGTTATCTTGGAGAAAAGCTGAAGTCACATTCGCTAAGTAAGGATCCACATATCGCTCCACCATATAAATTTGCTCACATCGTGTGCGTTATGGCTATTGTGGTAAGTGCTTTATTGTGTTCAAAGAAAGTATACATACTACTGTAGACAACAAATAGTAAGTCTTCTAAATTTAAATTTCGCGCGAAAACCCTTTGTCGAAATATTTTTTTCTAGGTTGGTATGACTGTCAATGACATCTGTACCAAACGTCACATTCAAATAATCATTAGTGCTTAGTAAAGGCTTGTCTTTCTGAAGTGCAAAAAGTGCATTCGGCGATTTTTACGATGAGTGCAATTATTCAACAAAAAGTTCCATTTAATTTTGTGTATGGAATCAAATTTCTGGTGCCGAAACGTTCAAAATTTTGGAAACGTTTATTGGCACAAATTCTTCAAAGAGGGTCGAGAACACGTTGACGTGAACCACGTCCAGGACGGATATCAACATCAACTGACGATCAACACGTCAATAAAATAAAAAAAAATTGGTGCTTGAGAATCAACTACAAGATGCATCCCAAAGTAAACAGGATTTTCAATCTAGCACCCTCTAGTCGCGTCATCTATATGTCGACGGGTGCGTTAGAATCTGCTATCTTTATCGATTGTCCATGTTCATTGATTGGAAGTGAAGTTATTGCGTTTTAAGTGTCAGTATGTTTGTGCTATCGGTGCGAAATTGAGCTTCGAACAAAGAGCCAACATTAAATTTTGTTTTAAAATTGGTAAAACTTTTACCGAAACGTTTCAATTGATGAAACAAGTTTATGGCGATGATTGCCTATCCCGTAGCAGGGGCACAATAGACCCTAGCTCCAAAAGATCGATTTATCGCATTTTGACCGAACATTTGGGGTTACGAAAGGTGTGTGCACGGTTTGTTCCGCACAAATTGACTGACGACCAAAAATTGCTCAGAATCCAACATTCGAACGTCATTAAAGAGGTCAAAAAAGACAAAAATTTCCTTTGCAATATTGAGACTGGTGACAAAACGCGGTGTTTCCAATATGATCCCGAAACGAAACGCCAGAGTGCTGAATGGAAGGCACCGGACGAGCCGAATCCAAAAATCGCACATGGAGAAGTCAAAAGTGAACACAATTCCAAGGGTATTGTCCACAAAGAATTTGTTCCACCCGGCCAAAACGTTAATGCGGTATTCTACCATGGAGTCTTGAAGCGTTTGGTGCGCCGTATTCGACGCATTCGACGTGTTCGGCCCGAATATTGGCGTTTGTTTCACAATAATGTGCCGTCTCATCTACAACGCTTGTGACCGATTATTTGACCAAAAATCACATTTTAGCCATTAACCACTTCCCGTATTCACCTGATATGGCACCGTGCGCAAAGCGGGCAGAGAAACATGATCTTTTTAGATGAGGTCCACACACTCGTGAGGTTTAGGGAACGCAATTGGATCCCCAAAAATTTACCGTTTAGCTCAAAGACTACATTCAGTGCACTACAGCAAAAAAATCATATTTTTAAGGGAACATTCAAAAAATTTCTAATTCGACAGTTCCGATAATCTATATATAGTATATCAAATAAATTCTTATTACTTACGCCATTTACTATATAACTCAAGAACGACTGAACAGATTTGGCTGAAAATTGGTGGGGAGGTAGCTTAGAACCAGGGTAAGGACATAAGTAGGATACGTTTTATATCTTTATGTTAAGATTCAATACAATTCATAAATACAAAAAATATATTTCAAATCATAAACATTTGTTCAAAAAGTAACAACTCTGAGCTAATGCAGGCAGTTTGTTTTGGGATGAACACTTCAGATTCATTCGTCAGCCACAGTAAAGCCTGGACGTTTCCTCTAGTTTTATATAAAAAGCAAATGTATGAATTGAGGCCGTTCATTTACCCTTTTCTGGTACCCTAAATAAGAAATGAAGCATACCTAGCATGTTCTATATACTTGTAAATTTCGCCGAATAATAAGAATTCAATACTTCTGCTACATCTTTTACTGGACAAGTGTGTCTACGTTTCGGTATCGCCCGAATTGCTTGTTTCTAATTGGTTGTAAAATATATTTAATTAATTTACAGGTGCTTGTGATGTTTTTCTTAGTTGTAATGTGCTCATTGTGTATGAAAGGAAATGTTATGATTAAAGCTCTGTTATTGTAAGTTCCCATGTATTAAATGTATAATAAACTTTCCGTGCAGCAAAAATTTTCAATTTTTTTCTAGTATTTATATAATCCTCACACTGCTTTTAATACTGATGACGTTTGTTACACTTTACCACTTCTTCTACGGCGTTATTGAATATAATGGATTTTGTCATAGAACGGAAGAGTAAGTTAAACGTATATAATATTATATTGCTAACATTTATTTGATTTTTTCCGAGGTATTTTTATGCATTTCTTAATTTAACAACACTTTTCATTTAACATCAGATCAGCTGGGAAAAAAACTTTCAAGCACGTAATGTTAACGGATTGCACCAACGATCAAAATTTATATACATTATTGTTGGAAAATAATTTGATTCGCCCATTTTCCAAATGGATACCTTTAAATAAAACGATAATGCAGGATGTCTGCGAACGCAACTGTCGAGCCTTGAACATGGCGATTCTACAGAAGTTACAAAAAGAAGTTGAGAAATTTCCGAAGAAAAATCACTTTTGTAAATTTAAGTCAGTCGCGTCATCGTGGCTAACACCTATACGTTTAACACATGTGATATATAATGCGAAACTCCCAGGATTGACATGGTAAGTAAATTTGTATTTTTTCTTACTCGCGTTCACTTGCAATTATATAATTAACATCTAGGATGACTAACGATTTTCAAGGAACTTATTTCCACGAACGTGTTAAGTTTTCGTATTGCAATCTGAATCTGGCAAACAAGGCAAAAAGATTTAACCCAACAGTCAGTAAAAGTAAATTTTGGAAATGCCGAGCTGCCTACACAATTGGTAAAGATTTTGCAGCATCCATTCCCTCTGTCTATGCCGAAGTTAAAGATATGTGTACAACTACAAAAGATAAATGTAAATACTACAACGATCACGACATATCAACAATCAGGGATAACGTAGATAATTATATAACAAATGCTGAACGCGGTCTTAAAAATGCGCTAGGATCGTGTACAACAATATTTCACATGATTAAAGCAAAACAAAACAAATCCTGTAATTGCGAGACGTTTATATTGGTAAGACACAATATAACATAACTTACGGCCTACCATCATGCAGCACTCTCTAATTACAATACTGTTATTTTATATTCACTATAACTCTAACTGCTTTTATTGTTTTGTAGAATGGTGTCTGGATTGGTGGTCTGCTGTTCGTAATAACTTTGTTTTTAGCCTTACTTTTGCTGGCCGGCTTAATATATAAACTTGTAAAATGCAAAGATCATTATCGGAACGAAAGGTATATAACATATATATGTAGACGCAAAGAAACGTATTATTAAAATTATGAGAATTGTTCTTACCTAAGTCCAAATAGGAAATGCTCACATCTTCATATTATCAACAGCCTCTCCAAAGATCCGATGTCTATTAGAAAGTTCTTCTTAGTGAATTTTTTTACCCA